>NC_068355.1:176957584-177129623 GCF_020536995.1 Dreissena polymorpha
AACGGCTCCACGAGTTTTCACCAAAACTCATGGCCGCAAGTGAGCGCACAACCTCGATTACATGGGGTTCAACTGCTTCAGTATTTCGACGATTGGCTCTTACACCAGCTCGATTGTCGACTGCTTCTGCTACACCTAGAGTTCTCTTGGAAGGAGCTCCTCTCTTTAGGACTCCTTCTCAATGTAGCCAAGTCAGACCTCATTCCCTCTCGGGATTTCATTTCGTGGGAATGAATTTTCTGACCCACATCAATCGGGTCAGGGTCTCACCGCAACGGTATCAGACCTCTTTTGAAGGTCAGATGGGTGCTGTCCCAATCTCATATCACAGCTCAAGATTTCCTCTCACTCAACAGTTTCCTGAGCTCTGTAGCAGACTTCGTGCAGTTGGGACGTCTCTTCTCCTACGTCCTCTTAAGCACTATCTCTCAGCTCGATGGAAATGGTCTCCAGACAATCTGCTTACACAGATTCCCATCCTTCCGTCCTTAGTCCCCCACCTTCAATGGTCGCCTAGACGAGGAGACCCTGTTGGAAGGAGTACTGCTTCTTCCCCCAACCGTCTTTACATTTCATAACGGATGCGAGCATGGAAGGTTGAGGCGCTCACCTGGAACCCGCAGCCTGACATCAGGATTGTGGTCTCCTCAGGAGTCTCTCCTGCACATAAACAATCTCGATATGCGAGCAGTCTTTCTAGGTTTCTCATTTCCAATCACATCTTCGGGACTCCTGTGTGATGGTATCGACAGACAACACATCAGTCGTGGCTTACATCCAGAAACAGGGCGGGACACACTCACTCCCTGTATCTGGAAACAATGAAATTACTTGTTCTTTGCAAGAGCCTCAACGTCTCTATCTTGTCCAAACACATACCAGGTCGTCTCAACGCACTGGCGGACGGTTTGTCTCGCAAATACCAGTTACTTTCATCGGAGTGGACACTTCATCAGGAAGTGGCCAACCAGATATTCCTCGCATTCGGTTATCCACGGGTCGACCTGTTTGCGACCAGAGACAACCATAGACTTCCTCTGATGTGAGTCCAGTGTACGAACCAGCAGCGTGGGCGGTAGACGCGCTTTCGTTCGCTTGGGATCAACTGGACGCTTACGCTTATCCCCCACCCATTCTAATTCCCCAAATCTTAAGGAAAATCAGGGTGAGCTGTTGCCGGATCCTTCTGATAGCCCCTTGGTGGCCCAGGAGATCCTGGTTCAACGACCTTCTCGGTCTCCTGTGCGAATTTCCCAGGGAACTCCCGCACAGGTCAGATCTCCTATCTCAGAGAGGCAGACTTCACTTGGATCCAGACATGTTCCACTTACACGTCTGGCCGTTATCAGGTAATCCCTGCAGAAGAAACGCTTTTCTGTCAGGGCTTCAACGCTCGTTGCCTCTGCAAGGAGAAAGTCCACCAGAGCAGTCTATGATGCTCGCTGGAAACTCTTCTCTAATTGGTGTGTCGAGGGAAAATTGATCCCCTCAATCCCTCTGCTAGACGCATAGCGGATTTTCAATCTATCTCTTTGATGATAAGAAACTTTCTCTTAGCTCCATCAAAGGATACAGGTCTGTGCTTTCGCATACCTTGGCTTTTCGTAAGTCATCACAGTCTGTGCTGACCCAGCCATTTCGGAACTGATCCGAGCCATGGAACTTTAACGTCCTGTGTCTCGTTCTCTTACCCCCAAATGGGATTTGGCTTGTGTTCTTGGATCGCTTATTAAAGCTCCCTATGAACCCCTAATCAGGCTTCTTTACAGTTCCTAACCTGGAAGACCGTTTTCCTTCTTACCATGGCTTCATCCAAACGTAGAAGTGAAATTAATGCTCTTTCTATTGAAGATAGCCATCTTCGTTTTGATTCCTCCGATGGCTCTGTCACCTTGTTGTGTCAGCCAGGATTCCTTGCTAAAATCAACTCCCCTCAATGGCTTCTAAACCCTTCAAGGTCCCAAGTCTTTCTAGAACTTGTGGTAATGAAGATGAAGATAGACTCCTCTGCCCTGTCAGGTCTTTGAAATTCTATCTTAGTAGAGTTAAGTCTATTCGAGGTTCTCGCAAGAGACTCTTCATTCCCTTAAAAGGGGGGGGCGATGTGTCTGCGGCTTCTATTTCCCGTTGGGTAGCCTCGACTATAAAAAGGGCTTACTCTTCTCTTTCTTCAAGGGATTCATCCCTTTTAAGATTAGACCGCATGAATTACGAGCAATGTCGGCTTCGTGGGCATATATTAATTATACCCCCACTCTCTGACGTGCTTCAAGCTGCTTTCTGGAGGAATCAGACCCCTTTTTTCATCTTTTTATCTTCGTTCTCTGGAGTGCCAACAGGACAACTTGTATTGTTGGGCCCCTTTGTGGTTGCACAAACGGTAGTATCTTCTACGGCATTGGTATATTACGCTTATCCGTGAATTAAGTTAATACCGTAATAACGAAGATTAGCTGAGAACCCGAGATATGGGTTCCGCTGTTGATGGGGAGATTTTCGCGAACCTTCCCGCCTCAGCTGCAAATTCAGCATATGATTTCAGGTAACGTAATTAAGCTATTAAAACAAATTTTTCTAGTAAAATTCATTTTAATTAGTAATTACTTACCTGATATCGGTAAGTCCCACCTCCCACCCCGCTCTTCGTCTAATATTTCAGATTTTTTATTGGAATAAGAGTGGATTCTGGGTAATGTCCCGTTTTGGTTGTACGGCTATACGGCACTATGTGACCGTTCTGACCTACCTGACGGGTTTATGAAAAGTGTGGGATTCCTCGGTCGGAAAATTCCGGATGAATTACGATCCTATCGGAGTAAATAGCAAATGATATCAGGTAAGTAATTACTAATTAAAATGAATTTACTAGTAAAATTTGTGTTCACATGATCAAACTCTACATCTCAATAGGTAAGTCACCTTGCCATTGCAAAAGGGGCCACTGTGGCAAAGCATTCAGGAGACCCAGTCCTAATAGCCTAAACCTTTTGATGCAATAAAGCTTTTACAAATACCCAATAGGTAAAACCCAATACAAACTGGGGTTTCTGCTCTTCAATTAATTGATCAGTTTATCTAATCTAAGTTTGAGGGTTCAGCCACAAACTACTTTATCTTATAAAAAAATGTGAACAAAGTGCACAAGTTCCAAGCTAAACCCTCAAATTTACATTTTAAATTTAACATCTTGAGTTATATTAAACTAAAAACCACAACAACAACAACAACAGCAAACAATTTATCAGCAGGTACCAACATATCTGACTCGTTCACTCTTTACAAAATCATGTTCCATATTTACTGTAATTATGGTTCTCAAACTAACATTGAATTACGGAGAGGGATAAGTGATGTTTGTAGCTTTTAGTTAAGGGGGGTATATAGGAGTGAACTTGTCTGTCTGACGGTCGATCCGTATTAAGTGTTCGCTCTCTAATTCAGGTTGTTTTTATCTGATCTTCACAAAACTTTGTCAGAAGTTGTATCTAGACGGTGTCTTGGGCAAGTTTAAATATGGATCATGCAGGATCAAAAACTAGGGCATGGTATCACTTAGTGCGTTTTAAACATACATCATGTTGTCTGCTTTCTTATTAAAGTACTTTTCATTCAATCTTCACCAAACTTGGTCAGAAGTTTTTTTAGATGATCTATAGGAAATAATTGAACATGGGCCATGCCGGGTCAAAAACAAGGTCACAGGGTCCTTTAGTGCGATTTACATAATCAGTTTGGTTTTCGCTCTCTATTTCAAGTACTTATCATCCGCTCTTCACCAAACTTAGTCAGAAGTTTTTTTATAGATGATCTCTCGGCCATTATCGAACATGGGCCATGCCGGGCCAAAAACTAGGTCATTGGGGTCATTAAATGCGTTTTACACATTCAGTGTGGTGTCCGTTCTCTATTTCAAGTACTTATCATCTGCTCTTCAACAAACTTGGTCAGAAGTTTAATCTAGATGATCTCTAGGCAATGTTCGAACATGGGCGATGCCGTGCAAAAAACTAGGTCGCAGGGTCACGGGTGCGTTTTACACATTCAGCATTTCAAGTTCTTTTCATCAGCTCTTCATGTGGGGGTGTTCGCCACGTCTATGACAAAGCTCTATTTTTTAAAGTTAATGGCTTTTTCAGAGAGTATTTAGTGTGTTGCCTGGGTTGAACCCGCATTTTGATACTTGACAATTTTTATGAAATGCTCGTAAAGTCTTAAAAAATTGTTGTCTTAATTAACACATGACCAACTTAATTGCAGAAACCTGGATAGCAAAGCGTTGGTTTGTTTTTGAAGCATTTGAACCAGCAACAGTCATCATTGGAGTTTCTGGCATGTCTATGGTGTGGAACCCTCAGTCTATGAACATCATAACAGCACATGAACCAGCAGCAGTCATCATCTCAAGATTCTGGTATATCCAAGGTACAGGACCTTTAGTCTGTACAGATCTTGCAGAACAAACTTCAGGTGAGTGTTCGTGTCGTGTCGATTTTTTTTTACATGCTCCCAAGTTCAGAGATGTGTGAGTGCATGTAGATGTACATTTGTCCGTCCATACGTACATCCAGCGGTTGGATTTGTATGTCAAGTCTAAACTCAAAAAGTATTGCTTCTAGTGTGATTAAACCAATGATATTTGCCATTCTGTGAACTTGCCTACTTGTGTATTTTGGTTCTTTGTCTTTTAAATTAGTGGAATTTTGAGACAAAAGCAAAATGTTGGTGCATGATGGCAAACCAGTTTTTATCATACCACCGCATTGATATCTGCCTGATATAACGTTGCCTGATATATTTGTTTATATCATGGTCAACAGGAAGTTCTTATATCAGTCAATGTTTGGAGTTACGTGGAATTTGCAATAAAGTCAACTATTTCTATCAACATGAACAGGTTCAACAAAACAAACAATTTGATACCAAGAACGTACATATTTTATTTTAGTTTAAATAAATCACAAAAACGTTTATTTTTTAAAAATCACCACAGCCCGCGATACGGAAGTTAAATGACGTCATCAATGAGACAATAAATATTAAATATCGATATAGTCATTGCACTCGCAAGTGTTGCACAGAAAGTCAAGACAAATGATAACTGTATGCCAATCCTCAACAATTAATAGAAATGATTTAACACGCTTATGTCAATAATGACACCATCATCAAAATGTCAATTTCAATGCACATCTCCAAAATGGGGTCTCCATACTATTCGGTGAATTGTATTCTTAGATTAAATTTGTCGCTACAGTCCATTCCTGATCTCCAATTCAAGTTGTTCATAATTAAAGCAGGTGTACTCTTCCAATTCGTAGTGCAAACAACTTTTTTTCTCCATACGATGTTAAAAATAAGCGATTTTTCGTGTCGTCCTTTCGATTGCCGTTGCTACATGTGTGTCAACCTGTAAAAAATGGATCAGCAAAATCAGCGTACATTTTAAATATAAAAAATGGATTGTCTTGCAGATTTTTAGGAAAGTGTGGTATGATAAATAGAAAAACAGGTTACTGTCCCATCGTTTTGTAATATATCAGGCTCGGCACAAATAAAGTAACGGCTCGGCAAGCCTCGCCGTTATATTATTCTAAGCCTCGCCTGATATATTACAAAACGATGGGACAGTAACCTGTTATTCTCTATAACTATTTATTATCTATCATTATTTTATAAATAGTCTCAGGACCATCAATGCCTCAATGGATTCAAATCAGATTAGTTGTAACATTCTGAAATGCCAAGTGCTGTGCTTGTTCTTGATTTGTCATTGGTATAAAAATAAAACAAAAACTGACATCTACAGTAACGAGTCTTTCTTTTTTCAGATGCAATTTGAGGAAATCAAACCATCCAATCAGAAACACAGCCTGTTGCAGCAATTGTTAACATATTGACCCCAGTCAAACCTTAGAAGCTCAGAGTTACATAATGTTTATGATGTGCTAGTCTTCACATACTCTGGTTTGTTCAACACTTACTCTGAATCTTTGAATGTTATGACGGGTGAAAATGAATGACCTTGTTCAGATCGAAATTGCAGAATGACACATCACAACAATTCAAGTGGAAAGCCACAAACTCATGTCAACAGCCAAATAATGTATGTTGCCAGCCAAGCTGTATTAAAAAACACAATAGCTTACGTTTTATGTTATATGTGACCAACCAAGATATATTCATACAAAAACAATAGTTCATGTTTTATGGGAATTGTAATGCTGTCAGTCTTTATGTTGAAATATTGTGTTCAATATAGCATGTTAAGTATTTTAAAAGCACGCATATTGCATGTATATGCAATCTCTTTGTCTATATTATGATATCACTACATACATCCTGATAATGGTAAACTTATGGGAAATACACTTTTATCAAAGACTGTCAAAGTGTGACAAAGCTGTTTTAATGAGGTTGGTAACTTGGACAACATTAAAAAAAATATTGGAGTATTTTCATGTTATAAAACATGTTTCAGTTTTCTGTTTTTTTCCCGTATTATAGATAAGCTAGATAGAAGAAGTGTAAAGAAAGGTTTAGAAGTTTTACGCTACAGCTTTTTCTGTTTATCAATCTTTCTAAAAAAAATAATAATAAAATTGCTAATTCGGGTCGGTATACGAACAAGAATCTTGTTTGATAGCATGTTTTTTTCCCGTATTATAGATAAGCTGGATAGAAGAAGTGTAAAGAAAGGTTTAGAAGTTTTACGCTACAGCTTTTTCTGTTTATCAATCTTTCTAAAAAAAAATAATAATAAATTTGCTAATTCGGGTCGGTATACGAACAAGAATCTTGTTTGATAGCATTCATGGAAATCTAAATAAGTTATGTGCAAACTTATGTAATGTACCTAAAAGTATCGATTCTGTATTTACTACCAGTACTTTGTTGATTTCAATGGATATTGTTTGTTAAATAGTCGAGAATGGCTCTTGCATTTTTGGGGAAACTTTAAGGAAAACTGAAAATTAAAAAAAAAATGTTTTGAGTTTTATGAAAAATGGCAAAAGTTATAAGTGTTAATTTATGTTGTTAGATCATAGACTTAGATGCTCATAAGTGTTTAAATTTATTTTCGGACATAATAGTTTATAATGCTTTATATTTGTATATGCATATGAAGACGACCAAAATGTATCCTCTTTATAAATCACTGAGTATCTTAATCAATATCTCTTGATCACTGCATACACTAGAGAGGTATATTTTGACATTTATATACAGAGCAACTGTGAAACAATAGTATTTTAAATGTACATTATTTATTTATTGTTGCAATTTTTATAAGATTCACTCACTGTTTATATTAATTTGTACAAACCATAGTCATACAAATATTGATTGTGTGAATCCTCATATATGTATTAAACTGTTAAAAAAATGCACAGTAACAGATTCTGAAGAGAATACTGTACTCAATGTAATATAAACACCTTGTTATATCAACTGCTTTTGATTAAGAACAATTACTTAAAATAAGTTTAATTTTGTTTTACATTATCAAAAGAAAATTTAGTACCTTGTTATTTGAAATCAGTCATTCACAAATTAAGGAAGAATGTTGTCATATGCTACAATTGTCAAAAAATGCAATTGTCTCTATTGGTAAAGTAGAGAGCAATAGTATTTGCTTAAAAAAATAAAAACAAAGATGTCTGCTTTGTAAGTGTATGTGGAATAAACACTTATGTTTGTGCTTATATTAAACGTGAACGTATTGACGTATTGCTGAAAATAAAGTTTGACATTTTATTAGATGGGCGCTTTAGCGCCCGTCTAAAGTGCATAGTGTGAAATTCAGGTCGATACGACTAGGTATGATTAACCCAATATCGCTTGCGTATCCGCGCAAGAAAGAGTTGTATAATTTATGCAAGAGGTTTGAGTTCTCCAATTATGTGTATTCACAAATGGCAACATTATATTAATATCGTGTTACATTCAATATTTTCGAACGGTGTTTTATAGAAAAGAATCAATAAACAATGATCGTATTGTACGTGTCGCGGAGGAGATTGTTTATGAATGATTAAAATAGTCCACTTTCTGCTGCGTGTGCGTGACGTAGTATTTTCGCTCAGCTCATTCATATATCTGCGGCTGGCGATAAACAAAGGGGAGTCTGTGTGAGAATAACGCAGTAGTATAAGGTTACGCTTGTTTATATTCACAGGTCTCAATTAATAATACGTTGACCACGAGTTCAACAATTATTACAGGGATACGATAGACAACATAAAAAAATGTTTCATTATCGCTGAAACTGTTAAAAAAAACATTTAAATATTACAATAATATTCCCTAAAAAATGTAGTCTTGCTGTTTTGAAATAAGGTTTGGAATTTTGTTTTCTAAATAACTTAATTCAAAACAAAAGTTTAATTATAGTGTTTTTGACTTGTTAGTCGCATATTTACCGCATTATAATGTGTGTTACAATAGGCAAACCATACATTAGTAAAATTCAATCTGCCTTCGCACATATAAGGAATGGGTCAATTAGGTGCTTCTTCAAGGTGTTCCTTTGCTTACTTTAGTTAGAGGTCAATTATTTAAGTAATAGCAATCACAAGGCTCCGACTTAAAAGGAATTGCGGAGCTTTCTTACATAATAAAAGTCGTAGTCGCATGGTATTTGCGTTTTGCGTCCTATTTGGTCACGTGGTTCTTTTTCCCGGTAGTTTTGGCATTCATGATATATGAGGCTATTAATAGATGCGTCTGTCGATAAACAAAGGAAAGTTTACGGGTTATAACAACGCAATAGGTTACCCTCTCGCATACAACTCAATGACGTAGTAAAGGTCGTAAAATGAGAGATTCGGGAAAAAGTTGACGCTTATTTATATCAAAGACCCATATTATCTATAGGTCTTTGTTTATATTCTCAATGTATAAAACGTTGAACATAAGTTCAACAATAACTTCAGCGATACGATAGATAAAAAAAAGTTTCATAATTGCTAAACCCGAATATAACAATTTACAATAATAATACGAATGCAATAGCGAAGGTTAGTAGAAGGTTAAGCTTGTTTATATTCACAGTTCTCAATACATAGACAGTTGGATATGAGTTCATGAATTACTACAGGCATACTATAGGCAACCTCGAAAATGCTTTTTAATCGCTAAAACCGAAAACAACCTAATATATTATATTAAATATATTTATAACAATAAATGTCTTTTAAAAATGTAGTCGGCGTATACGCTGACTTTGAAATAAAGTTAGCAATTTACTTTTCTAAATAATTAAATACAATTAAACAAAAGTTTAACTATTGTGTTGTGTTTTTCACTTGTAAGCTGCATATTCACCGCATGAAATGTGTGTTAGCATTGTCAAACCACACATTAGTGTGAGTAAAATAAAAAATATACTACAGGAGAGCACTTCATATGTGTCCTCATATGCCTTGTTATGAGTATCTTTCTTCACTATCGAAATATATCGTATGTTTATATTTGATTTAAACGCAGTTTTCTTTCGACACATTTAAATCACACGTTAATATCGCCGTCATGCGAAAATGGGTCTTATGCGTTTCGGCATGCGTTTGTTAAACCCAACATGTGCTTTTGCGCAGTCAGGCCATAGGCGACGCTGTTCGCTTTAAAATCACTCAATATGTTATGTTTCTCCTTACCAGAAGGAGTGATAGCTGAGTGGGCTATTTATATGATGGGCGCATATGGAATAAGACCCATTTTCACATGACGAGGGTCATTACAAATCTCATTGCGAATTGAAAATGCCACATTTAAGAACAATGCTTTTTGATACAAAATTGAATTGAAAATAGCAAACTTGTTAATGATGGCAGCCTATCCACACATTAAGGAATGATTTCCAGACGTGCTGACCAAGTACGGCAAACATTGTGGTATGATAATTAAACGATTTTCTCTTATCGTGACACTATACTATTTCGCTAATGATTGTTTTCTCATCTTGGAGGCGAAAGTGAAATTCTGCGAGATGGATTGTAACGCGTAATTGTAACAGGGCCACAATTTGTGTCGTTTGAGCATACAGAGAGTAGTCCGGAATTCCTTACACTGAACAGTGCTACATCCTTTGAATTGAGCACATACGCAGTGATGTAGTAAAAATTCAGAGGTTGTATCTCGAATCAGCTTATTAAATATTCGAAAATATTCATGCGTGTCTGTTGGCGTTATGTAAAAGTCACTAAGATGAAAACTGAAACAGCTACGCCTAAAAGCGCATGAGTGCTCTATACCTATGTTTATGTTAGCGTTGTTGACACCGTGTGAACTGCTCGGGTAATAAGTAAAGCATAAACAGCAATGTTTATATACTTTTATTCCTCCATATACAAGATACGAAGATTGTTGTATATTTTGAATTTGTATATGGTGTCAAAAATCAAAAGTTGTGTACACGGAACTTTCATTATGAATTTATATTCTTGGTGAGATAGTCATTTGATATTAGAAAAAAATATTCCTTTAATATGATGGTGACTGCAAATTTTCTTTATATTAAGTTATCATTACCATTTTCATCATACTTTCTATGCTTTCAGAACTTCCAAAAAGCATGTTGTTTTTATTTTGTCTTAGTTATTTCTATGAAATAATAAGGATGATAAAAAATGCACACAAAACTCGACCCGTGCGCTATGACACACACTTTATAAAGTTGAATGGCGTGTGTTCATTTCAAACTTGCGATTGATTTTCAAAAATGAATTGCGTGTTAAATTATGCAATAGCGAACATCTTCAGTGCCTTCAGCGCTTTGATTAGTTTTGTAACAATGTGTTTGACCTTTTATGTTAACATTCCCACAATTGATGAAAGTGCAGTGCCTTCAATGGAGCCATTTTCTGTAAATCTCCCACTGTTTTGGCTTACTGAGCTTAATTTTGTCTATAATCGTGAGTACTTTTATTGTGGTTTCTTATGCTGTTGTTTTTGTCCACCATTTCTATACAAAATGTTGTATGTAAATAATTAAACATGTTGATGTTGGTAATAATGTAATTCCCAATCTAATATTGATGATGCACTCAATAAAGTACATAACCATTTATGTGGACTAGTATTGTTTAGTGATACTTTGTTGTTATTACTAATAAAATCTTCAAGGATTGGCTTTCCACTTACATATAGCTTTCCCCTATTGAACCTGGAGAGCACATTTTGTTTTATTGTAACTGTCCTCTCGCCCGTAAGTCCTGTATAACACTTTTGTCACTCTTCATTATTCTTCATAATTTCAAGAAATACATATTCCTTACAAATCATATTTCACATTCATTTCTACGAACATTGTTATAAAAAATTGCTTGTGTGAATGATAATAAATGTATTGAACTGTTGAAACAGCATAACAAATTCTGAAGAGAAAAATATACTTAAGGCATTGGAAACAACTTTTAAATAAGGACAACTAAGTAAAAAAATATTTTTTGTTAAACATTATACGAAGAAAATTTAATACCTCGTTATTTGATACAAGTCAATTACATATTAAGGCAGAGTCTTTATTGGTCATACTAGAAACCAATATAATTTGCTTATACAACGAAAGCAAATGTGTCTTCTTTCTAAGTTAATATTGTGTTTACAACTCGACATAACAGGTAAATACATGCATAATTTTTTATGTCCCCCACTATAGTAGTTGGGGACATATTGTTTTTGCTCTGTCTGTTGGTTGGTTGGTCTGTTGGTCTGTTGGTTGGTTTGCGCCAACTTTAACATTTTGCAATAACTTTTGCTAAATTGAATATACCAACTTGATATTTGGCATGCATGTGTATCTCATGGAGCTGAACATTTTGAGTGGTGAAAGGTCTTGGTCAAGGTCATCCTTCAAGTCAGAGGTCAAATATATGTGGCCAAAATCCCTCATTTTATGAATACTTTTGCAATATTGAAGAGAGCAACTTGATATTTGGCATGCATGTGTATCTTATGGAGCTGTACATTTTGAGTGGTAAAAGGTCAAGGTCATCCTTAAAGGTCAGAGGTCAAATATATGTGGCCCAAATCGCTTATTTTATGAATACTTTTGCAATATTGAAGATAGCAACTTGATATTTGGTGCATGTGTAACTTATGGAGCTGCACATTTTGAGTGGTAAAAGGTCAAGGTCATCCTTCAAGGTCAGAGGTCAAATATATGTGGCCCAAATCGCTTATTTTATGAATACTTTTGCAATATTGAAGATAGCAACTTGATATTTGGCATGCATGTGTATCTCATGGAGCTGCACATTTTAAGTGGTGAAAGGTCAAGGTCATCCTTCTAGGTCAAATATATGGGTCAAAATTGCTCATGTAATGTAACTTCTGCAATATTGAAGCTAGCAATTTTATATTTGACATGCATGTGTATCTCATGGAGCTGCACATTTTGAGTGGTGAAGGGTCAAGGTCATCCTTCAAGGTCAAACGTCATATAGGGGGACATTGTGTTTCACAAACACATCTTGTTTTTAATGTGTTTGTTAAGACAAAGCGCATTACACTAATGCTGTTGTTTTGTCCTTTTCTAAAAATCATGCTGTATGTAAAGAATTAAACATGTTTATGTTTATGTTGTTAATATGTATATCCCGCTCTAATATTGATGTGACACTCTCGATAAAGGGCACAGCCATTAATATAGAATAGTATTGTTTAGTGACTCTTTGTTGTTCTTACAACTACAATGTCCAAGGATTGTCTTTCCACTTATACACTTGCACATATATAGCTTTCCCCTATTGAACCTGGGGAGATCATTTTGTTTTCTTTGTACTGCCCTTCCGTCCGTTAGGCCTCCATCACACTTTGGTCACTCTTGATTATCCTTACGAATTTAAAGAACTATGCCTTACAAATTTAGAGCATATTTCACGTGGTGATTGGTCCTCCTCCAGATTACTATTATTTAATTAGGATTCATCTGGTTGAGGTCACAGGGGTCATGTATGTCAACATTGTTATAATGACGGGATATGGTCGTTTGTCTTGTCTAAACGAGGTTGATGGTCACACTTAGAGTTCAAAATTAAGTCCAAACAGTTACTTCATCACTTATCATTTTAAATAACTTGCCAAACATATTTGACATGTGGAGACGATGTGTGTAAGATCATTGTCCCCAGCCAAAAGGCAAAGATCACATTTGAACTGCAAAAGTCAAATGAGCATTATTTAGTGTGTCCTGATTGCAACTTTCGATCATGATAATGATGATGTTGATGATGATGATGATGGTGGTGATGATGATGATGATTATGATGATGATGATGATGATGTTAATTATCATCATCATCACCACCAAAACCATCACTATCGCTACTATCTCCATCATCATCAGATGCACTTTCAATATTACCTCACAACTGTCGGCACAGAGCACTGAGATCCCGACCGATGTCCCGACGATGTCGGTCGCACTTCATCCTCTGTCAGTACGCCTTTATTAAGTATGAGCGCCTGGCTGGATGTTGGCATTACGTAGGAAACGGAACCGCATTTTAAAAGCCAACAACATTTTTTTATAAATAAAAGAAAGTCATATATTCATAATAATAGATTTCAATCTGGACATCGCTTCGTATATGGATAATAAGTCAATCAAAATAAATAAAATTATAAAGCATTTGTAAACATTTTCATTGATAATTTGGCTAGCAATACAATCTGCATTACTGACAGCGTTTAGTTTAAACCTATTTATTGTAGCTTGATTGCGTGAACAGCCCCAGATTTATCGTAACGCTCTCGAGTCCGTTTCCTGGTTTCATCAGTACTTGGTGTCTTTTGGGGAGATGTAGACGTTCCCACTGTGGGGAGCGAACAAGTGACCTCTCGGTGTTTAAATGACAGCGTGTAGAATGTGAACTATTTATAGTTACGGACAGGGCTCTGAATCGCCCAGTACGCTTGATTTTCCACCCCAGAAAAAAGTTGATTCCTGATTAATTCATTTTTAAATATTCCCAATAATATTGTTTAAATTTTAGCATATAAAAATGATTATAATAATAAGTTTTGGTAGTAGACACGTTTAATAACAGTAAACATCAACACTATAATCCTTCATTCAAATAATGTTACCTGTATTCAAGAAATTCGTGGCTATATATTAACTTGTATTCTCGCATTTCATAGCAAAATGTTTATATATTTTTGGATAAAACAATTACATTTACCAGCAAAAACTATGATCGTAAGACTTTTGGACTAAATATATTTACTAGTCATTTATTTTATTAATGATTAGTTGTAAACATTCCAAATTTCATAAATGGTTCCGTGTCTACATTATATCATTGTGTAACGTAACAATACTTTGCGATGACGATCTATTCTGACATTCCTATGTTATTATTTGATTTTCAATGAAGTATAGAATTTTTTATGTGAACAAAATCGAGCTTAGTGAAAAAATGAGGCGCACTCTTGGAAAATGGGGACTAATGAATATGCTGCGTATAGTGTAATCCCAGATGTGGACTTCACAGGCTAATCAGGGACGACTCTTTCCGCTGTTATGCAAGTTTTCGTTTAAAAAGGAAAATCCAGTTTAAGCGGAAGGTGTTGTGTCTGATAAGCCAGTGCTGACAGTCTTATCTGGGACAACACTTTACGCATACGCATTAAGCGCCGTTTTCCTAGACCGCTGCTCATATATTTATAAATTCAGTGAAAAAACACACACACAATAAAGTCAACATGCTTCTATCAACAACCTTCGAGTACACTTTGAGACTTTTCTAATACATCACTTTATCATATCAATATAGCTCCCTTATTTTTGAACGGCTTGTATTGAAATTTGGACCATGGATAATTCTACACATATCTGATAATTCCTGAAAATTTAATTAAAATTGAAAAAAAAACTTAAATTAAAAACGTCACTTCAAAAATCAAATTCGCTAACTCGTACAACGTTAAATAATAACAATGTGAAAAGTAAAACGCATAAACTTACACGTCTTGATAACTGACCGGCTTGCAACATGCCGATTGAACAGTTTCGCTCCTCAATATCCATACGAGCCATATTGTTTTTCTTTCATTACTGTAATGTTTTCCTAGTGTAAAAACTTACCTAGAATTATGAAATTGAAATTAAATCTGAATAACATGTATATCGCCATTTACAACAATTGGTAATTTTTCTAACGCAATACTTTTTAAAACTAACATAGCTCAGTAATGAGTAAATATATTTATTTAAAATTGCACATGTGATCACTTGACTACAATATGTGCAAGCTAACGATAAAATCATTCATCCGTGATGATCAGACGCTTTAGCAAGTGGGAAAGGTAGTCGGTAAAATACTAAGTGCGCGATTGCGCTCCTGAATATTCATACGAGCTACCGGTATATGGTTTTGTAAATTAATTTTATGTTTTCCTTATGGAAGAACCCTCCTAAAATAATTAAATTGAAATAAAAATAGAATTAAATCGCGTTTCAACGTTTCAACCTGCAAAAATATTGAACCACACCTAGCCCACGTGCTAAAGCGTTCAATCGTCACGAAATAATGATTTTATCGTGAGCTTGCATAGAAGGTAGTCAAATGATCGTATGTAAAATTTTAAATAAATGTCTTAACTCATAACTGAGATATTCAAGTATGAAAAGTGATGCGTTAGAAAAGTCCCAAAATGTAACAAAGTCTGATTCTTCTCTTGACAAATCTACATTTATTACGTCATTTTTGGTATATATTTATGTTCGTGCTGATTTCTTTTCGTCCACATATGATGGTTGTTTACCTTACAATTAATACATAACTGAATCATTACTTGCCCATCCGAAAGTGGCACTCTTTGACAAAACATGCCCAACTTTGTTACCATGATGTTCGATGCCATTGACTTATATAACAAAGACGTAACTTCATCGATATAGTGACGTTATGTTATTGAACTTAGTTTATCTTCGGTAGTCCGTCTATCGTTGTATAACAAGCGTTGTAGGACTACATTACTGTAAGCTATTCAGTTCATTTGGAACAAATCATCATGGAGACATGCGTCTTTCTACCAATTTATTCTCATACATACGATGACGAATGCGTAGACGTAGACGTAGACGATTGTCTAAACACAAATACATTCAAATTAACACAAATACAATCAAATTATAACAATGTTATATTAAGCAATGTAAAATTATAATAATTATTATTCTAACAGCTCATTTAAATTACATTTAAACAAAACATACACGTTACATTTTTGAAAAGATTTAATCATTTCAAATCAACCTAAATGATGATGTTATTTCAGGAATTCAATACGAATTAAAACAATATCTCACGTGTACGTAATTTTATGAAAGTATTCATCATAAGTGACGTTTTGTTGTGGGCTAAATATAAAATTGCACATCATATTAGCCGTTATGTTTTTAATCAGACAGAGTCATTTGGGGTATATTTGAGCCTCGTTCTGATTGTCCGCCTATCTTGGATTTTTGCTCAAAAGAGACTTTATTTAAACGAAAAATTCCATTAAACGGAAGCCTGCTCGTACTAACACAGGACGATACTGGAAGCACGTGCATTATGTCCAGTTGTCTCAGTTTTGTATGTTTTATTTGTGTGTGTACTAAGAATCCGATTACATAAAGCATCAGCTCGTAAACACACTTAACATAAACTTTGAACAAGAAAATGTTAACCGAGCAACATGCCAACAAACCGCATAGGAAATCGGACAATAAATAACGATTTGGTATAGTTGTGTATTTGAAGCATATATCCTTTAGAGTACTTACATCAAAATGCCGTTGCATTAAATCGGATGTTGCGTATTCCGCACGTCCCAAACTTATTTGAAAACGGCCATTAGAATTGCGCCGCGCTGTGGGAAAAAGGGGCTTAATGCATGTGCGTAAAGTTTCGTTCTAGATAATCCCGCACAGGCTAGATAAACGACTGCACAGGCTAATCTGGGACGTCGCTTTACGCACTTGAATCAAGACCATTTTTTCCAGAGCGAGGCAAAATTCAACATAACCGATTTCAAGATGAATAGCAGGTATCACCGAACGTGAGTATCGACGATGTAAATACACGACAAATGTGGCATAATAAAACCTACCCAGAAAAAACAACAACAGACGGTTCGCAATTTTGCAGTCACCATTTAATTAAATACCTATACATGTATTATAATATATTAAAGAGGCCTTTTCACGTTTTTGTAATTTGACAAATTACAAAAAAATGGTTTCAGATACGCAAATGTTCGTTGTAGTTATGATATTTGTGAGGAAACGGTATATCATGCTCTAAAAATACATTATTTGCATCTTTTGACGATTTACAAACCTGAAAATAATAAAGCGTTGCTATGCGAAACGATTTACTAATTTGGATAGTTCTGTTGTTCTCCTTATATTGTGTGACACTACGAGGATTACTATATAAAGTATAAAATACATCATTCATTTTATGAGCACGGATGGCCGAGTGTTCTAAGCCTTAGACTTTTACTCCAGGTGGTTCGAGCCCTGTTGAGGGTTACTTTTTTCTTTAAAAAAATGGTATTCTTGTTTTTTATTGCAGCTTTTTAGATCCAATATTTAAATTGATCAATATAAAGCATTTAATGATGAACTTTAATACATGCCAAAATATGTGAAAAGATCCCTTCAAATCTCATTTCAGTTGAGACCGACTCAACTTGCCGTCTCGACTTAAATATTATTACTTGTTAAAGATGTAAGCAACGTTCTTCAAAAGGAGGTTAATTTATAACCTTTTGCGGGAAATCGTCTACCAATCTTACACGCAAATAAACAGTTTCCAGATTAAAAGGTAACATTCTCTTACTTTTCTTATTGATAAAACTGCTAGTGGGTTGCTTCGGTACACAAATACGCGTTCAATTGACTGACGGCTTCGTATACGTTCAATTAATGTTTGAGGTTATTTTACACTAAATCAAATGCCAATGGCTGCTATAGAGACTCGTAATGAAACCGCCAAATGTTATAGCATTTTTTCCGTCTTTGCTTTATTTTAGATTGTGCAAGCCTAGTTTTAATTTAAATATGAACATGGCTTCTTGGACATTAGAATAAAAAAATGTATGTCATGCAACTTCTAAGAAAATCTACCTGAACGCAAGCACCATCAGGTTTTTGCAGTGAGATTTCAACAAAAGCACAGTATCGTCGAGTATCCCAATATCGTGGGAGTTCTAACATCGTGGTATCCATTATTCTCGTGACCTCTCGTCGCGTGCGTTATTTTTCCGTGTGCGACTTATGTCAAAAGTGACAGCGGTTTGTTTACACAGCGTCCGAGAAGAAATTCAAAGAAAATGCAATTCAAACAGGTAAATAAGAATAAATGTATTAGCACCTTTCTTAAAAAATGATATTTTACTTTTCTATGTTCATCAGGGTTTTTTTTCCACTTTTTGGGAAATAGCCCATGGCTTTGGAATTGGGAATTTTATCGGCATTTTCATGAAATTGGGAAAATAAATTCATTAGCCTTTTTTTCTAAACGAAAAGTCTACTGATTAGGGAAATATTAAATTTGATATAACCCTTTATAATCATTCAAATTAAAAGAAAAAAATCATATAATACTTTGTTAGATGTAATTGAATTAAAATTGAGATAAAATACACATTAGACTTTTTTTTGAAATCGGGAATTTTTTGCCACATTTTGGGAAAAAAGTAAACTTTTTGGGATTGGGAACATAGCCGAATTTCGGCTATAAAATCGGTCCAAAAAAAACCCTGTTCATAGCACGTGTAAAATGACCAATAAAGCCTCAAAGTGTTGCCCCCATTTTTTTTGGTTTACAGAGAAGACGACGTGACATTTCCAGGGCCGCGTATGCAAATGTAGTGCTGCAACAATACGCCAAAAACCGTATTGCAATATATTGTCAGTTCAAAAACCCGTATTGCAATATATCGCAATATATTGCTAACTTGTACCAGAATTATAACTTGCCAATTACCCGATAATCCTGTACATTCCAGTTTTATAGCAAATTCTGTTAAATATTTACTATACATGTGCTCAAGAATTACAAGTAACACAAACGTTTGCATATTATCTTAAGTATCAAATACATTTTGGCATTTGTTACTATTTAAAGATGTGATGAAATCACGTCCAACCGGGGCGTTTTTTTCCCACAGAACACACGTAAATCGCCTATTAAATGTGATGTTCCCGCTTTTATACAACACAAAATACACCCATACTTTCCATGCGAAGTTCTACATGTCTGCATAATTTTCGCGCGCTTTTTATTGAGACAAAGATAAAGCACTTTTTATTTGACGCTAGCATTTTGTATTGTCGCGTAAGCATTAAAATTTGGAAACGTGTTTCCAAAATTCGGATTACAAATTTAATAATGCTCAATTCAGAATTGAACGAAACAGTTAATTCAACGCTAATCTGTTCAAAAGCATCAAACAAATGCTCCCATGTAACAACGCTACTCCGTATAATAAACTTTTTAGAATGCTATTTTTACGTAAAAATTTATTTACACCGCTTTGTTTTGTTTACCTTGATATCATTATTTCGGATGGCTTTTCTGGATGGAAATGTGAATACATTTTTGTAAACTGTTCGTACCGGTATGATGAAAATCGTATCGCAATACAATATGCGGATTGCGTATTGCAATATATACCGATATTCCGGTATATTGTTGCAGCACTATGCAAATGAGTATTTAAATTTTAGGCCAAGCAATTTTTATTTTTCTGTTAAAGTGATTTGATATTTTAGCTGTTTTCTACATTTTATCAATGGTCTGCAATAAAATAGCACTGAGTTAAATGGGTTAAAGTCTCTATTAAACGCTCAAAATCAACGAAAATTTCGTAAAGTATTTCATCAAATAAAGTTAACACCTAAACGATCAGTGTTCCTTATAGCAATAGCCACAATTTCAACGCAAATGTGGTATGATTACTAGATTTTTGTAGATACAAAATGCTCGTTTTTATTTATTTGTGACCACAATAAATTTCATGTTAATTTCCTGCGATTATATCTATTGATACGACACATGAACACTAAAATGGTACCATGTTAAAACCATAATAAAAAACGAGCATTTTGTATCCACAAACATCTAGTCTACCAGACCACATCTGGCGTTGAAATTTCGACAGTGACCATAAGGAACAATAATTTTTAATTGTTTAGCTTTATTTTACGAAATATTGTACAAAATTTTTGTTGATTTTGAGTAGTATTGCTACTTTATGTAAACGCAGCTTATTCTATTATGTAAGGATTGGGGATCCCTTTTACTGCATCCAGCCATTGCTGGTTCCGAGGAATAAGTTCTGTTTTAATGAGACATACGTAGGTAGTGTTTATGTTGTTTTCAGTGTTCAAAAGTTAGAACTTGTTAATCCCACATAAAAAAATTCTCAGCTAAATAAAAGTTAATTAGTTACAGTAAACAATTGTTTTGATCGGCCTAATGCAAAAAAAACAAAACATTTTGAAACCGGAAGTTTATCAATTTTAACCTGGAAGGTTTACCACGAACTAAGAATACACAGGGACCGAGACGCTGAGCAATGGGTATGCAATGAAAAGGTAGATTATGTAATATTTTGCTGCATGTTTTTTTTTTTTTATCAACCGTAGTAACATTAACTGATAACCGATGTAATATTTAAGTGTTGAACCGCCAAGATCTCTTGACAGTTTACGTCGCGCGAGGCCGACTTTCGTTTTTACCACGATGTTAGGATACTCCAGGATACTTTAGGGGTGTTGCTGCAGTTTTGCTGATTTTTTTACAACAAATAGATTTTGTTCAAAATTTATATTCAAGTACTATAAACAAATAATATGATTTTAGGTGCTACCTAATTTACGGGAAAAAGCTTTTAAAGTTTTTTTGATAACCATGTATTTTTAATAAATATATGGACATGATTGTGTTCAAAATATTATAATTTTTGCAATAATTTAAGTAATGCATCCAAAAAAAATAAATCTTAAAACTAGTTACATGTTCCAAGCTTAAAGATCTAGCATCTTATAATTTTTAGCATAGGTGCAACGCACCTATGCTTAAGGTATATACGACATTTCGAAAACCCACAAAGATCGGTTGACCATTATGAAGCCTTACCTGATCAAAAATCAGACGAAATATTTATTTAATTTAGTATATGGTAATTCTTACAATTTTTGTTGGAAACGTTTTTCTAACGTTTTCTTCCAAGAATATTGCTAACACCGTTTTTAGTGAATTTTTCTAAGACCGTTTTATGTGAAAAAAACTTCTAAGAAACTAAAACAAATTTCGTTCGTAAAACAATTCTGTTCTTGTTGATAGTGACCTCACACCTAATTTCTATTTCCTTTGTTTACTGTTCTGTGAGAGGTCAAATGTTTACATAACTGAATTTATAAGGCCCTGGTTTAAGGATATGTAACATTTCATCGGTTTATTATAAATAAAAATTAAAACATATTCTCAGCAGGAAGTGGGGCATAAAGCACATTTATTCTTTAAAAATGTGTAAAAAATGGCGGAGTACGATGAATGTTTTCTGATTTATGAAACGGATTCTGACCTGCCTTTCTATGGATTTGATGAAGTAGAGTTTGAAAGTAATAGAGATGTGTTAATTGAAGTTAAAATGATTTACTTTGAGCCAGAAATTAACGTTACGAGTAGAGCAAACGGTTTAAATGTGGCATCGGATTTAATGGATTCGCGCGAATTCTGGACGAGTGTTGTGTCTGTAAAATATTTAATGGAAAGCTGTAAATGTATCAAGTCGGAAAAGAAAACGGATGGTTGCATAATGGTATGCGTGAAATAATTTAATTCTACGTATTTATTTTCATAGTTATGTCATTTTGTAACCATTCACATTCGTCACTATTTGGAATTCCTGTTTCTAAAAATAGAACATTTTGGTAACAAGGGGGGCGACTCGTGATGTAAGCAATCGTTAAGGTTACAATATACTAAATAATCGAGTCATGAACTAAATAATCGAGTCATGAAGCTGTACTCTCTAAACAAATCATCATATTTTCCTCGAAGGCATGTTATAAACTTTAGACTGTTGTTCTTGTTTTATCGTTTGGAGATATTTCTAGGGTAAGCATAAGTGTTCACTACTAAATCCCTAAACTAGGATAAAGTTGGAGATTAAAGTAAAAAATGGCACTGCAAAAGGTTACAATCCACTAGAAAACTGCCGAAAAAAAGGCGCAAAAACAGTCGATTTTGATTTGAGTCGAAATCTTTTTTGGTTTGAACATGACATATCTTTTTTATTGCTTAAATCGATTCAGCTAAGAATGCCCGTCAAGAAAAGGTATGGTTATGGGGGTCTCTATTTGCAAAATGTTGTATTTATTTTCGCTCAAAGTTGTCGCTTTTACATCGAAACATATAAGGAAACTATTTAGTATATTTTGACCTAAACATTTACTTCAGCAGCAACTTCCCTGTATCTTGCAACTATGCTTTCAGCGCCATCGGCGCTCTCATTTTGTTTTCTAGCCACAGGAATGTATAGCTGGTTCGGTGTCTGTGGTATAGTGGATGGGGTGTCTGCTAACTGGCTTAGTCACTGGGAGGTCTCTGTATTGACCCCTTAAGTGGGAGCATTCTTTAGATGACCCTAAAGACATACTATGGCGTACAATTCGGGTTGAAAGTCAAGAAGACCTATAAGGTAAAAAGAGAAATGTACAGTGAAAACTCGCTATTAAGACCACTTGTGGGACTTTTCAAAAGTGGTCTTAATAGCGAGGTGGTCTTAATTCTGAGTTTTCATGAATTTGATGGACATATAATTACAACAACGTAAATACTCACTGAACTTTTATCTGTTTGCATACAATATAACAGTCATCCGTTTATACATTGTATTTATACATTGTACAAAGATAGTATTTCAAGTTGTTCATTAAAGAAGTGTAAATACATGTATATGTACTTTTCATCAAGATCCTTGATGTTTACTTAACGAATGAGTCAATTGTCGTCTGCTTAGCATTTTGTCGAATAAAAGTCGAGATTTTCTTTTTAGAATAGCTTGAACCCGAGTCTTTCCAATGCCGAATAAATCGTCGTTGAGATTTCCCATCACTTGCGTCGATCAAATCAATCTTTTCTTTTAAACACAACTCTTTCCGTTTTCGCTTATCCATTTTGAATAACGATATGGTATAAAAGTCGGTTTTTATATCCATCACGAACAAAACCGTGTTACTCAAATATCCTAACTGTTAAATTATTCGCCGTAATAAATCTTTAAAGTGTGTACCAAACAACTAACAATTTACCCATCAAAGACTCAATAATAATAATAGCTAATTGTCAATCAAGGGTTAAAAATTATAACAAGTGCCGAAAATCTAACACCTGTGTCGCAAATCGATGCCAAAAACCGTTGTCGTTAATTGTGGTTAATTAGGTCAGAATGGCTTCGTACACAAGCCCGATAGTACCACAACATCAGATCAAGTAAGGTGTGAAAATTACTGGTCGTTTGGCCGGTGTCAATTAAGAACAATATCGATAATTGGTACTGATTAAAGTGGTCGTAATAGCGGATTAGCGGGTTGGTCGGATTAGTGAGTGTAACGACCATTGAAATATAGAAGGAACAAATCGGGACTGAAAAATGGTGGTCGACTTAGCGAGTTGGTCGGAATACCGAGGTGGTCGTAAAGAGAGTTTTCACTGTACGTCGAAGTACAATTATTGTACGTCAACATAAATATAACATACACTTCGAAGAATATATTTGTACGCCAAAGTACAATTTGTACTTCGACATACATGTTTGTACTTCGACGTACACATTTTCTGAACAGCCAATCAAAAAACTTGTCTCTTGAGCCACTTTTCCTGCAGATTTATTCATAATAAATGTTTAAAATCTCTTTTTTAATTGAGGACAAAATGAATAAAAATATCAGAATGGCAAAAAAACAACACATAGAAGTTTGAAGTATTTAATGCATTGAAATAGATTATATACAAATTTGAAGAAGATTCAATTGTTACCTTTTTAAAATTAAAATTATTCAGCATATTGTGAGTATTTATTGATCATGCGGGTCGGAGTATCACGACCGTCCAGTGCATTACTGTGTAGGAAATTCCCACGGGTAACCTAACAGTTACCAAGCATTAATGGGATAAATAATGTATAATAACCTCCCTGTTGGTCGTATTTTGTGATATCCATAACTTGCATAAGTCAGAGGTTAATTCCGCCACGCCAGGTCAATAAATACGCACAATATCTATGAGTTAGCGGTCGATAGTCGCATAATTGGGTATAAATTATAATAATAATAATGTTTAATAAATACGCACAATATCTATGAGTAAGCGGTCGATAGTCGCATAATTTGGTATAAATAATAATATTGTTCAATGTCAAATATCTCTAAAAGCAACATATGTAAGGTGTCTTCTGATTGGCTAACACTCAAGGGTCGGTGAAAATTGTACGTCGAAGTACATTTCTTGTTCTACCTAGTAGGTCTCGTAGACTTCCGACGTCATGGTACGTCATATAGACACTAAGTACTGGTCCTACCCAGGAAACAGTTTGTTTCATCAAATGTCTCAATTCAACTTGACAGCTTGCTAAAGCAGTTGCATTTAGCATACAGTACACTGATTTAACATACTGTGAAACCATTATTATTCGTCCAACATTAATTTTCGCCTTTTTCTTCCTTCGACTGATGGACGAATTCAAGATCCTAACGAACAATCATGTCCCATATTTGAAACAAATAAGACTGAATTACCGTAGGCATGAGACATTTAAATCCAGCGTAATCCACGCATATACTACAGGGCTCGAAATTAACACTCGCACACTCGCAAAATGTGAGAAAAAAAGATTGCAAGGTAAGTTATAAGCCTCTAGTATTTTTTGCAAATAAAGAAATAGTGAAAAAAAACGAGTTATATTGCTTAATGCGTTCGACGGCGTGAACGCTAAACCGTAGGCCAATTTTTTGAACGTCCGAATAATCATATGCAGAAGCGCGCACCTTGTTTGTTGACTGGTATACTTATAATACAGATACACAGATGGTATTGATACAAAGAACATGAAACAGTCGACTATTCACACTCAAGTTAAATCCGGTTTTGACACAAAGGGGTGTTCATTATACAGTGTACTGACAACTGACATTTCCTGTAAAACGCGAATGCAATAAGGCTGTATCGAATGTGTCGACTTCGTTTAGGTATAATAGTGTTGATTAGAGCTAATTGTTAACAACTTTATTACCCATTGTGTGCATTGTGTTTTTCAGGGGTGTTGCAGATTATACAGCCTACACGCGGCGAATCCGGATTAAAGACAATACTATTAAACGCAATTAAAATATGACGATGTGTGATCAACACCTGACATCATAACAAAGAACGTGTCAATGACATAAAATAATAAGGGACAGTTACTATCACCTAAAATAACAGACTTGTTAATTGGCATATGCCAAACAAGGCCCACCGCCTGCAAGTGACTACCAAGTGTCACCTCTCTTTCCCCAGCACGATTTTTTCGCAACCGCGTATTACATGTATTACAAACAAATCGGACGTTGTTTTTTTCAAAACCAGAAATGGACGAATTTAAGAGCGGACGAAATAGTCATTTTTATGAAAAGGGCGAAATTTTGTGCCGTCGAAAATAAATGGTTTCACAGTAATCAAAACATGTGATGTGTCAAATCAATTTTGATTGACAAATTTGACAGGATTTTGTTTAATCCAATAAGTTTTAGGCTGTCAAATAACACACACTACGTATTGAAAGCCATACCTGGAGCTTTTGTCTGTATATCTCTGACTTCATCAGAAGAATGATTTTACTGTTGGGAAACGTTAACACCACTAATTGTCTTCTTATTTATTATCAATGTATAATTATGTGTAACAGCATAACAACATACTTGTTTCGCAATTAAAATATTTAGTAAATACAGGTATCTTGCAGGTTTCTAATTTTCTTTCGCAAACTATTGTCAGGGGTTTTTTTTAGAGAAAGGGGAAGACGCTGGACGCTGGGTGAAAGGGGAAAAAAGAGTGCGAAAGAGACATATTAGGGGAAAAAATAAAAACTGTTCATTTCAATGTCTATAACTCATCAAAAGAGGCTTGTCTCTGTCCTTTTTTGTTCTTAAACACATTTAACACGTATTAAAGTCAAAGTCCTTAATAAAGTTGCAGTTGTAGATCTAATAATGGGAAATGTTTTCAGCTATATTTCTGTACTGGGGCCGGGGGACGATGTCAATTTTGTGATTTCAATTTCATGACGAATGGCTTGACGATCTTGATCTGCTACAGTATTGGAAGGGAAATGATCGGCAGCTGCCGATTGTCTACTTTCACTTTCACAATGTTCGATGTTGATTACCTCAGAATCCTGCTGGGTTATAACGGTTTTCGATGATTCTTTCTTAAAAAATGCCTCGATGCGTTCAGTATCTTCCGAGTCCGAATGTTTTTTTTGTTTGTGTAAGAGTGCCAATTGTGAGACATTTTTTTCTGTTTTCACGTTTATATCTTGGCTTGCATATAGCCCGGATGAAAATTCGACTGGTTTCCGGTAATTAATTGACAAAACACGCTTTTCGCGCAAGACCGGTATCCAGTAATATAGTCACATGATTATTACGATTAGTTGCCCAGTTTACATGAAGTAATTTAAGAGCTATATTTAGAATAACTGGGATTCCCAGATTTTTTGTGTTCGTCTGGAGAGAGAGAGAGCGAGGTCGTTGTACTTGGTGCAATTTGGATAATTGTCGAATGCCCAAAGGAAAAATAAACATTTCTTTGAGAGAAAATATTATATTTTGGTAAAATATGATATTTTTGGTGGGGAAATTGTATTTTGAGGGGAAAAATTTGGTAGGGGAAGACGCCGAATATCGGCGTCACTTTCTTAGTAAAAAAAACTCCTGATTGTTGAAAAGTTTAAATTTTGTTGCCACTAAAAAAATAGCCATTTTGTAGCAATTCTAAAATCACAGTCTAAACTGCATACACTTAGCTCTATAGTTACAATTTGAATTCAAATATTAGAATGCATCATGTTATATCATCCATATTTTTTATTTAAACATTCAAATAACACATACAGGGTTCGCACAGGGCTTGAAAAGTGCTTGAAAACGAGTCCTAGGCTTGAAAAGCCCTTGAACTAAGGTTGGCCTTGAAAAAGTGCTTATTTCATGTAAAAAAGCATTGAAAATGTTTATTTCTGTTCAAAATTACTTTTATCATCGCCATGAACTTGACTCGTTCTTAAGGGAAATATTACGAAAATTTATCATATATTCCTTAGCGCAAAAAGTTGAGTACGAAATATAAGTTTGTACACTACTGGGTACGAAACGTTAAGTGTACACGTCACAGATAATGTGTACTACGTCAGAGGTTCTACATTGTAATCAATTTTCGCGAGTAAAAATGCAGCGATGGGGTAGTGTCGTTTTAAACCAGAGTGGTTAACTGAATATTCCTGGAGCTACTTTCTGGTCATAAACACAGATGAAATGCAGAAAAATGCTTAAATAATTACAACTTATACGATACATCAACATTCTTTTAACATAAATATTCATGGCGCTATTTTCTGGTCATAAACAAGTTGTCAAAAGGACGTTAATCGTTATGTTTTGCGCAAAACTTATGAATATTCCTGGGTACATTAAACAAATGACATTCAAAAAGCACATTGTTGGGTCTACCGTAAATCCACGAATATAATACGCCCTCGTGCATAATACGCACCCCCGAGTTTGGTCAATATTTATCGGTAAAAATTGAAAATCCGAGTAAAATACGCACTAAAAAAATCAGTGTCCGAAATCGGCCATTTCCGAAAAAATGTGTCAATATATTTTTGTGCTGTGAAAATAGCAAATCAATTTGGTGTTGTCAACTATCTGTTACCCCGGTATATTGGTCGGGATGTGTTATACATTTGTAGTGCTGTTGTTATGACAGTTGCATAATAAATATCTCTGTCTATTGTTTATATTACCGTTGATTGTTACCGATAACACACGGGCCCCTTGCTGACATCCAGGTCAAGCAGTCATAATTACAAAAGAAAGAAGCAGAGACGCTGTTTTTTGTTCTCACATTTAATTCAATTTGACAATATTCGGGACGATAATAATTATAATAATAATAAAGTAATAAGAAGACAAAATGGTTACTTCCGTTTTTATAGTTGTCTAGATGAATTACTTTTTCTTTTTTCGAGTTACAAACTCGATACTTTAATATAACTTAAAATACAATTAAACCGCTCGTGTTTTTTATGATCTAGTTAATTAAAATACACTGCTGTCATTAAGGCTAGTTTGGGAGTAAAAAACAATTTAATTCGGCAATCTGCAGACAGGTGTAATTGACTCTATTAGCATCATAAAACTAATTATTTAATTACCACTCTTTACCACTCTTTACTTCAGATATGGTAAATATGCGGTACAAAGATAAATAGTGGTCAGCTAAGAAATAGTTATTTACGGGTATTGTCAGTTGTTTTTTTGCATTTGCTCATCTCTTTATACGACTTAGCGTCCAGTCGCTATTTTGTAGGCAGACGACGATAATTATTAACTGTGTATTCAAAGTATACAGTGTCTGCGCATGGATGACCCAATATTATCCGATAGCTCCTCCCGTTCTCACGTTTCATTCAACAACGTCATTTCATGTGTAAGCGAGCTCAATGTTGATTGGCCAGCTACCATGCGCACTTCAATAACAATAAGGTCAAGCGATGTCTCATAATCGGGTACAGACCGGGTTTCGTTTACTGTTCGAATTGCGAACACTTTCATTAAAACAAAGAGACAAATATAGAAAACCAGTCCGATATAAATGGCGGATGTTTTCAATGAAATTTTACTAGATTTTCGCATTTTCATAAATAAGATTTTTATTGAGCCAAATTCTCAATATTTTCGCAAATGACTCAAATGGCGAACGACAGCACGAGCCCTGTTGCACCCCTTTGATGTAATGGTGTAGTTCAAAATGGCTGCCGCGAAGCGAATAACAGCGATTAAGTTGAAAATTTGCACAGGAAAAATTTTGTTCTGCTCTAAACTCGTATATTATACGCACCCCCTACTTGAAGAAAAAATCTGCAGGTAAAAAAGTGCGTATTATATTCGTAGATTTACGGTATATTAAAACCATTGGTGTCGGGGGAATGGGGGAAAGCGCTTTGAAAAGCCATTATAAAGGGGAAACCCACAAAGAAAACATGAAATTGAGAAGCAAACAAGGTTCCTGCAATGTGTTTTTTGGTGAAACAGGAAGGTACTATTGTTAAAACTGTTGAATCTAAAACAGACATAACAACAACAGCCCCGTGAAATACAAAATGTTATAGTAACTGACTTCTGTTTAAATGAAATAAACTATGATGTGAGCATAGAAAGAGACAATGTGTTTGTTTGTAATATCTTTAAAAAGTAAATACATATGTGAGACTCATTGAGTTAAGGATGGATAACATGTATTTGTATGTAATTACTAGAAATAACATGTATGAGTTATTGTGAAATAAGTTTAATGTGTTTGAGCAAATAAATGATATATTACTGTGTTAATCTGGCTTGAAAATGCATTTTTTTAAAGGAAACTAACGTACGGTTCTTGGCCTTGAAAATGAAAATTTGGTCTTAAAAAATCCTTGAAAAGTGCTTGAATTTAGGTTTGAGATTTCTGTTTGAACCATGACATAACACAGTACATATACAAATTGGTATGTGATATTGTGTGGAGATAAAAAACACTTCACATCATTTATTTACACAAAAAATAATAGTTACAAAATAAGTAATACTAAAACACTGTCATCAACCTACAGTACAAGAATATTTACGTACTATTATATGAAATTACAAAGTGGTGTTATTGTATTACCTTTTACAAAATTAACATTGCCGGTTTTGTACTAGCCATAAAACATTTATCATTGATTTACAAGTAACAACCAATTTATTAATTACACAATAGAACGGAAATCATATTAATTGCATTATGCATTTACTAAACAAACTATTTGCTACTGTTAAGAATTACACTATCTTACTAAAAATGATCACGGGTACTTAGTGCTTTTACATACTTGTGGTAAGTTTTGTATTACTAGTTTGACAATTATCGGCAGACACTTGTCGATATATTATAGACAAAATTTGCATGGGAACTTTCATATTTTTTCAGCATAATTGCCTTCAAATTGCTAATTTAACAACTCTTTGACATTGTTTGCACATCTGATCTTATTACACTACGCGGCCCGCGATTTTTGCCTAAATCACCGGCACGCGGTGGTCATTATTTATTTTGGGTGAAAAATCACCACAGTCTCGGGCTTTTCATCACGCTAGGTCGAGCATGATCATCGCGAATGCGATAAATGTAATCTCCGCGGTGATTCACCGCGATTCACCGCGTTCCCGGTCAACGTGGTGAAGAACGATTTTCCTACGTTACATGTACATATATAATCTTCACAGAGATAATAGCAATATGGGATTATTAGCATTGTTGGCAGATATGATAGAGTATCCTTTTTAAAATGTCAACATGTATTTCACACCCATGTCCCTGACAGTTTTTTTTTGTCTTTCTAAATGCTGCGTATAAAACAAAACAGTGTTCGCACCCAGCTGTATAATACTGCACCTGGAGGAGTAATAATTGCGTTTTTGATTATGCAATTAAAGGGATCTTTTCACGCTTTGGTAAATTTACAAAATTGAAAAAAGTTGTTTCAGAATCGCAAATTTTCGTTTTAGTTATGATATTTGTGAGGAAACAGTAATACTGAACAATTACCATGCTCTAATATAGCCATTATATGCATCTTTTGACGATTTTAAAACCTAAAAATTATAAAGCGTTGCAACGCGTAACGATTGAATAATTTGGAGAGTTCTGTATTTGTCGTTAAATTTTGTGCAACTACGAAGATTGCTTATATAATGTATAAAATACGTTAGGCATGTGTACTCGGCGGAATAGCTCAGTAGGCTAAAGCGTTTTTACTTCAGGACTCTGGCAGGACTCCAGGGGTCACTGGTTCGAAACGTGCTCCGGGCAATTTTCTTTTCCTTTTTTTAATTTTATTCTTGATTTTTTACTGTAGCTTTTACGATCCAATGGTTACATTTATCAATATAAAGCATTTAATGAATAAGTTAAAAAATGCCAAAATCTGTGAAAAGGCCCCTTTAACAGTTTGAAGCCATGGAGAACTCATAACTGATTGTAATGCAATTGTCGTATTTTTCCGAGTCTTTCGATTCCCCGATACATACGTTTCAACTGTCTCAATCACATACATGCAACTTCTTCCCTCTTTATCCATTACTCGATAATCCCGCATATGCCCGATTTCCATTTTAAAAGCAAATTCTGGTTAATATTGACAATAAGAGTCCCAAAGAATGTCATACACAAGCGTTCGAAATTATCAAATGAATTTCGGCATATGTTTCTATTTAAAGATTTGATGAAATAAGCGCCCAATCAGATCAGTTGTATTGTACATCCGTAAATCACCTGACACGGTTTGCACGCGTCCTGTACAGCTATTTTCGGTTACAAATTCTAGCCACAAATACATAGTGCAAATTAATTAAATTAATTTCTTTGTTCTGATAAAAAGCGCGCAAAAATTGGCGTGTGTGTATTTATTTGTAAATAAACATTTCATAGTGGGTAAAACATTGATATCATTAATTTTAATTTCCATTAAAAGTTTCGTTGTGAATTTCAACTTAATTACTGGGGTACCTCGCGAAAAACTTGGCATTGACATTTCCTCTAAATAAAATATAATTAAAACACGCTGTATTGAAACCGTCACGCTGTTTCAGTTCCTACGGTATTGAAACACATTGTATACTGACTACACACAAATGTTGTGTACAGATCATAATATTCTTTAAAGACCAATAAACAAATTAATTAAAGTTTAGATTTAATGCAACATGTACACGTCATTTTGGAATCGAGAAAGGGAGTTTAAATATTGTGAAAATAAACCAATATCTGTTTATTGAAATTGTCAAACTTATATATACATATATATATATATATATATATATATATATATATATATATATATATATATATTTTAAATGTTTTATGCAAGTCTGTTTCCGAGAGTATATATCGGAATTAACTGTGTGAGCAATTCAATATGTAAACAGCTATACATTCATTGTTTTGACAGACGACACGTGCTTATCTTAAGTTTGTTTCTGGTAATGCACAGGATATTGGATGTTCGGGGCTTGATTGGATAATAAAACAAAGACGCAGTTGGCGGTTTTCAGTAGAACTTTTGTACTTACCAACTCAATCGATAGTGCGCATGCTTATCTAACATTTAGGGATCATCAACACGGGTCCTAGCAACTTCCACGGACCATAATACACAGCCCGATGGTTACTTTAAGTAGCACACGTGGTCAGAAACTAACTATTTCGAGTAATAAAGCACAGAGATTATGATCTGAAAAATTGCACGAGGTCCGAAATGAAACAGAATGCCACCAAATCAAACGATTCACCGCCTTATTTTACGTGTAACAAACTATGTTTGAAACATTAAAAATAACGATTATTCCGAATTATCACGGCTTCCGTTTTCAAAAGTATATGCCGTTCAACATTGCTCGAGAAATAGTAAAGACAAACGTTTGCTATTGTTCCATCAAATGAATTTTACACGCTACTATTTTATTAAATAGATCTAGCAGCCCAATCGGGATTGGAGATGGGTACATCATCTGAAGCAATGTGTAAATTTAAATTTAGATGCACATGTAAAAGTCATTTTCTGAAAATCGGGACGAAGTGAAAGTATTCATTTTACAAATAAACCATTTGATTTTATTCAAATGGTCCACATTTTTTTATATTTTTGTCGTCTGTGTATTTTAGCAAGTTTTTTGCAAATATGTATCGTTTATTTCAAAGTTTAAAGCAATTCTCGTTTCCGAGATTAAACTATGTAAATTTCTTTGATATGGTTACTGACCTACACAATCATTGACAGATGACATCCAATGGAAATTGTATGAAGTATGCAGAGAAGCTGACGAAATGTTAAAACAATCGCGTAGAAGTAAAAATATCAGGTTATTTTCTGTACCCGTTTCTTTTATCTGCGAATAATCGCTGACGGCCTCGACATGATTCGGAGTGAATACTCGTTGTGGCTGCGGAGAAACTTCGAGAACAAAAGAATCTGTAGCCTCGAACTATGTTGGTTTTGCGTGAGCCGTACTGTACAATTGTTATTTTAACAAATAAAGATATTGTTTGGAATCAGGATTCGACATTCAGCAAGTACAGTGTTTACTTTCATATTGGAATACATTTTCGCGATAAATGTGATCGTCAATAATAATGACATTAGTTAATAAGTTGAAATTTAAATATAGTAGTCAACGCCCATCACGGTGTTTTGCGATGATTCAATAGCTGATCTTTATCGCGAGATGGTCGCAGTGAAATCATGGCGGAATCACAGCGAGTCACCTGTAGAGTGTCATCATGGTGAATCACCGCGATTTGCGGCGAATCATCGCGATTTGCCACGTTGGCCCAAACGCGGTTATCGGTAATTTAGGCAAAAATCGCAGGCCGCGTAGTGTATACCATAGCTGATTTTTGTTTATATATAGACGTATATAGACTTTTCAAAGTTCTATAAAAGTTCACACATTTTCCATCCAAGTAAACCAACAGAAGCAATAAAGATCACCACAGATAATAACTGTATGTATAGCTTGGAAATTTTGATAGTTCAGGAATTCCTCCTTTGTTGATTTCTGTAAACCAAAACTGTCAGTTTTGCTGGATAGAATGGCTTGTATGATGCCCAGCTCTTGCCTTCGCAGAACAGCTTTTAAAAACGGAAAACCAACAAATATCTTAAAATTTGATCAATAATGCAGACCATTTATAAATGTCTTGTTTTTTGTTGATTCGAATCATGAAAATTTTTTACGTAAGATTGTGGTACGAAAATCCAACGGTATCGAATTTTGTGGTTTTAGGCCTAAACTAATCATAGTGATATGTTACCTTTCGGGATATCGGTAAAGTGCGACCAGACGAGGTGTAAATACGTTAAAAATAAAAGCTAAAAGACTAAAAAGTTAGATCGGAATATCTTTAAATTTTGTGAATAAATGTGTTTCTGGTGGATAACAACAACAACTTACCAGAATATTGCTCATGATCACACGTAAAACTTCTTTCTGAGAGCGAATGGAAAATGCGTCACAAATTTTGACAAATAAACAGTAGGGTGTCGTTATTGAAATACCGCGAGAATACTGGAAGAATAGAGTTGCCAACTATAATGATTAAAACAAATAATTTTTTAACAAGCGTTTGTTATTTGTCAGGATAATAATAACAATAAGATATCGAAAAGATCAAAGCAAATAAATTCGACAGAAATCTGAGATTCGGCAATATATTTAAGACGGGTTATGTTCACGTAAATTGTGTTTGGTACAGACTTCGGCTTATACCCACTGAAGAAGAGTATTCAGGGGACATAATTGAGTAATGTCTTAATTCTGGAACGGTTAATTGCGAAGAAAAACAAATAATGCGAAAATATTTAGTGCCATTCGCTACACAATTATGATGTAATTGATATAATTTTTCCTGAGGTATGTATTTACATGTGATTTAGCATATGTCCAAGTGTTTTTGATTTGTTCAAAGTCATAAATAGCATCGCCAAAATATATGTCGCGTGGCAAATGTTTTTGAGACGCATCCATATGTGATATTCTTATGTAATTTTATGTCTAAATTTCCATATGTATGAACAGTCAACGCCCGCTTTGCGGGCTTTTGCCCGTACTTTATGAAAAATGAAATAAAAATATAGGGTCACCGGCCTTGTTTTGATTTTATTCACCATTTTTATCACATGTGCTTTTTCATTAAAACTGGAAAATCTCTTATTGCCTCAAACCAATTAATAACCTATGAAATAGACAACATAGAGATGTTATTTAAGCTGAGATACATAAAATACCATTTGATTAAACAACACAATGCCAAAAATATGGAGAACACAAGTTACATTTACAAAAAAAAAAAATTTGTTAATTTTTATGTCACCCCAAAAAACATCAATTTTTTACTATTTTTAACACCAAAATGAAAATTAAAAAAATTCTGTCAAATAGAATTCTTCAAAACTGCTCAAATATCTTCATCTATGTATTGCACGGTCATCATAAAACACAAATAAAAAAGGGGGTCACCGCACTTTTAACCGAGATTTTTTGTTGTACCTATCCCTATTGTCTACGTCAAATTTTATAAAAATACATCAATTAAGCAAAACCCAAGTACCTCCCGTCTGTAGATCTGCCATAGTCATTAGCACTTTTCTATGGAATTCCATAGAAAATATTATGGAATTCTACGGAAATCGATGGAAATCCATGGAATTTGATGGAATTCCATCCACTTGCCAATTTTCCATCTGATGCTGTTATGGAATTCCACGGAATCTCGACTAAAATTCCATGCATTTCCACGAAATGTATTGAAAACACCATGGAAAGTTGGACTTAGCCATTTTTTTCAACGGAAATCATTATGGAAAATAACTTATACATTTTCTTGGATGGAAATCAATGGAAAATAACTTAGAAAATTTTCGCTGGTTGTCTGAAATGTATTTGTAGTTTAATACATGTATGAATTTATTTGCATCATGTATTTTGTATTTAAAAGAAAATGAATAAAGATAATTATAAATTTGTTCTAGAAATTGGAACAGTTCTGGAACTGTTCCATATATGTGTTCTTAAACGTATGTTCTGGAATTGTTCCAAAACAGTTTTTTTAGAATAAATCCAGAACATTTGTGGAAAATGGCTTAGGACTGAAACTGTTCCAATAATTTCAAGAACCTTTTTAGAACATTTCAAGGACAAAATATGGTCAAAATTTTCTAAAAATGTTTTAAAATGTAGTTCTAGAACACATCTAGAACACTTTAAGAACCGGTTAGTTCTACAAAAGTTCTAATGGGGAATAAGAACACATATAGAACACCTTACACTTACAAATAGCCAAATAGACTTCATAGTAGCGACAGCAGCAGCAGCAGTAGTAGTAGTAGTTGTAGATGTAGTAGCTGTATTAGTAGTAGTAGTTGTTGTTGTAGTAGGTGCTGTTGTTGTAGTAATTGATGTAGTAGCAGTAGTGTTTTTTATATCAGTACAGGTTGTGGTGGTAGTGGTAGTAGTAGAAGTAGTAGCATTAACAGTTTCTGTAGCAATAGTAGTAGCAATAGAAATAGCAGTAGTAGCAGTTGTTGCTGTAGTAGCAGTTGTTGCTGCTGCTGTTGCTGCTGTTGTTGTCACTGCTGTTGTTGTTGCTGCTGTTGCTGCTGTTATTGTTGCTGTTGTTGTTGTTGGTGTTGTTGTTGATGCTGTAGTAATTAAAGTAGTAGTTCTGCAGAAGTAGTAGTGTTTTTTATATCAGTACAGGTTGTGGTGGTAGTGGTAGTAGTAGAAGTAGTAGCATTAATAGTTTCTGTAGCAATAGTAGTAGCAATAGAAATAGCAGTAGTAGCAGTTGTTGCTGTAGTAGCAATTGTTGCTGTAGTAGCAGTTGTTGCTGTTGCTGTTGCTGCTGTTGTTGTCACTGCTGTTGTTGTTGCTGCTGTTGCTGCTGTTATTGTTGCTGTTGTTGTTGTTGGTGTTGTTGTTGATGCTGTAGTAATTAAAGTAGTAGTTCTGCAGAAGTAGGAGTATTTGTTACTTTCAAAGCAATTTCTACAAGTTTAAATTCCTTAACCCTGTCCAAGTGGTATACACACTGTTTTTTCTCAATATCAAACTCAGCCAGTCCAGGTTGTCAAATAACAATCTATCTGATAAGCCAAGCATGTGTTGTACATCAGATGTTGGGTATGTTTGCTGCAAATCTATTGGTTATAAGATATAACAGCCTTTTCTAATTGGCTGAATTCAAATACAGAAAGTTTACCTGTTAGATTGAAACATGAAACATGGTGGACAATTTACTGGTTTAACTTGTTAAAATAAAGTTAAAGAAATTTAACAAACAGGAGAGTTCATTAGTTTTTCCATTAAAAACACTTTCTTAAAATACTTATGTATTTTTATCATTTGGAAAGTGACATGAAATATTGCTAAAGAGTGATGCATACAGTGTTTGAGCAGTCTGTCTAGGAATAGAACAACAACTGAAGGTTTGTGATTTTTATTATTTCTAAATATTCCTTTAAATGTAATCTTCTTATGACATTATTGTAGACCTTTTTATGTGATATTTGAGGTTTTAGTATGGCAAATATTAGTTTAAAAGCAGCTGTCACCCAAATTTTCACTTAGTGGAGTTTGCAGGTTGAAAAAGGAAGTAATAAGACCTATGTGGAGAAATTAATAACGTCGAATGTAGTATCGGAATTTTATCATTCAAGGTTATGGAACTGCAGGCTAAGGAAGTTTTGTACTGTGCATTTTGAGCACTCAATGCTCATTAATGGTGTTAATGTTTATTATTATCCCCCGCCATAGGTGGAGGGATATTGTTTTGGCGTTGTCTGTCCGTCCTTCCATCCTTCCGTCTGTCCGTCTTTCCATCCGTCCGTAGCCATATCTTGGAAGTGCTTTGGCAGATTTCACTGAAACTTGGTATGAGTATGTACATGGATAAGAGGATGATGCATGCCAAATGGCATTGTACACAATTAGTTAATAACAGAGTTATGGCCCTTTGTATCTTGAAAAAATGCTTTTTTGTGTGTCCAAGGCCATATCCTGGAAGTGCTTTGGCGGATTTCATTGAAACCTAGTTCGAGTATATATATGGATAAGAGGATGATGAACGCCAAATGGAATTGTACACCATCTGTTAAAAACGGGGTTATGGCCCTTTGTATCTTTAAAAAATGCTTGTTTGAGTGTCAAATATAATACTTATGTGTCCAGAAGCATGTTGGCGGGGATATCAATTCAACGTATTTGCTTGTAAATAAAAAATTTGTATCTGAGTGTGCATTTTCATACCAATAGAATTACACATCATTCTAATTATAGCACTAATAAATTTGTACTAATCATACCAACAAATTAAATTATGCTTAGTGCTTTGCGATGTATTCACTTCGTTTTTAGTTCTCTTTCTAAAGACCATTTAACAACTTAATATTTAAAACAATTCATGAATTACGTTCCCTATACATTTTCATTATGTGCTTTAATTAACATTGACCAGTTGATGGAAGATACTGCAGAGTTTGGCAGGGAAATAAACCAACAGCAAAGCGGCTCTTTAAGCGCATTTACCTAGAGGACTTACAGGGCCACAAATTCATGGTAAATATTGTCATGCCCTGGGCTAGATAAGTTATTTAATGTTAACCACCTGAAAGTATTTTGTCTTTTTGGAATTCAATATATTGGTCTAAGTCAGTTACACTTTTTTGGATCCTGGGATAACTTTAAAAGTTCTAAGTATTTTTTCATGAAACTTGAAACATGAACAGATGACAATAAGGACATTTTGCACGTCAATTCATGTTGTTTATAATGCAAGAATTCTGGTTGCTATGGCAACAAATATATTTAACAAACTTAAAATAGTGAAGTTTAACAGGTAGGGGACGATATTGCTTTGCAATCTCTTGTTATAGTTTGAATGTAAATAACTCTTTGCTTTAGACATTTTTATGATTTTTTATTCTGAAGAGCACATGTGAGCAGTATACTATGTACCTCATACCAAAAAGGACCCGGAGGCAGTGACTGGTGTTCAATATTCTCAGAAGAAAAGGAAAATGGCAGTGGAAGACTTGGACAAACATTTTTAAAAACTAGCCTCTGTGTTAAGCCTGGCAGTCTGTGGCTGGTGACATGTTTTATTTTGGTTACTTCTTGTATAAAAAAGACCAGTTATTTATTTTGTAAATTGTATTTTGTGTTTGTTTTTTGTCTTAATTTATTTGTTTTTTTTTTAATTTAGGAATTTGAAACTTGGATAATTGAATTAAGTCCGTGTTCAACAGTACTGAGCATAGTATAATAAATAACAAATTTACAACAGTTGTTAATTTGTTATGTATTATTATTAACTATGCTCAGTACTTGAATACTGGCTGTCTGCATGGGAATTTGTTTTCTAGAAAGTTGGTTTCAGACTTAAATATTTGAAGTTAACCTTCGGAACTTTTCTAGAATTGTACTGGAACACATCAACTAGAACTGAACTTCTGTTATCATACTGAAAGTGTTCTAGAATTAATAAGGAACAGTTGTTGAACGTTAAAATTTATGAGAAAAAACTTTAGAACAATTGTGCGTGATGTGTGTGTGCATGTAATTGTGTGTGTTTATGAACATATGTGAGAAAGGAAGTATACTTGTCATAAGAGAAATGTAAAATTCTACTTCTATGTTTTATATTGTGCCTTTTATAAGTTTTTCTTTTCTCACCTGTATATGCGTGCATGTTTATGGATGTGTTTTTGAATGTGTGCATGCATGCCTGTGGTTAAGAGAGTTGGTACTTTATGAAAATGTAAAACCACTCATTTTTGAATATGTACTGTGACTGCATGTGTGTGGTTAATGATCAATGCCAGATCTTGTTCTTGTTTAACTTCTATGATGAAACCTTTAGTTACATTCACATTTGTTTTTCAAAATCAATAAAATGCCTTTGATCTATAATCTGTTGTTTTTGTTTTTTTTATTCCAGCTTTTTATTAAATTCCATAGCTTTTCACGGAATTCCACGGCATTCTATGGATTTCCACGGCATTCTATGGAATTCCACGGCATTCTATGGAATTCCACGGCGTTCTATGGAATTCCACGGTGTTCTATGGAATTCCACGGCATTCTATGGAATTCCACGGCATTCTATGGAATTCCACGGCATTCTATGGAATTCCACGGCATTCTATGGAATTCCACGGCATTATATGGAATGCCACGGAATTCTATGGAATTCCACGGCATTTTATGAAATTCCATCCCATATCAAGTCCCCCTTCTGTTTTTTTTCACTTTTCCATTGATTGCATGGAATTGGATGGAAAGTTAGTGCCAATACTCCACGGAATTCCATCTAACGATTTCCATAGAATTCCATATGATTCCACGGCAGATCTACAGACGGGTGTACATAGATGCTAAGAAATATGCATAAACATTAGAAAATTGTTTAAAATCTTAACTGGGATCACAACAGCTTATCAAAAGACATTAATAAAAACAATATTTAATCACAAACATAATATCATACAGTATAAACTTGACCTTAATCATTAACAACTAACATGTACTTGTTCACAGATTTCAGCTTGTTTTGAAGTTTGATAAATTTAAACGACATGACTTAAAAGCTCCAGTACAAAACAAGAATGAAATTAAAGAAATAAAAAAAAGTAAAAAAAAAGGTTAACCCCACCTTTAAATCATAACAAAATAATAATTTATATACAAAATGAAATCCAAATGTGCTGTTTTATTAATCATTATTAAATTATAAATCTTATTGAAACTTCATCTTGTCATTATAAAGGCTACAGTGTACGTCTGAATTAAAGTCAATTGTGGTCAAAAACTAGAAAACCTAGTAATGTCTTCAACAATTGGTAACCAATTTTTAGCTCGACTATTATATCTGAAATATATATAGTGGAGCTATCCAACTCACCCCGGCGTCTGTGTGAGTGTCTGCGTTAGCGTTAGCGTCTGCGTTAGCGTGCAAATGTTAAAGTTTTCGTACTACCGTAAATATTTTCTTTGTCCCTTGACTTATTGCTTTCATATTTTGCATACTTGTTAACCAACATGACCCCAACATATAAACAATAGCAGACAACTCTATCAAGCATTTTGTCATAATTATGGCCCCTTTTCCACTTAGAATATAATGCAGCAAATGTTAAAGTTTTCTTACTACCCCATTTATTTTCTTTGTCCCTTGACATATTGCTTTCATATTTTGCATACTTGTTTACCAACATGACCCCAACCTATAAACAAGATCAGACCTCTGTATCAAGCATTTTGACATAATTATGGCCCCTTTTACACTTAGATAATTGAACATTTTGCTTAACTTGCCATAAGTTCTTTATTTATGATCACATTTTATTATTACTTTGACAAAACAACACTTACCTGAATACCACAATGGATTCCACCCAAACAATACCCCACGCCCCTACCCAGAATCCCTTCCCCCCCCCCCAACCTCCCCCCTCCCCCAAATGTTTATTTTCTATATTTTTTTAAACATCATCTAATAAATTTCCACACCTCACATTATACCCCCCTCTCGACCCCCCCCCCCCCTCTATCCCCCCCCCCCACCCGATTTGTTTTTGTTTTTGAAAGATTGTTTAATAAATGACCACACCCCACATTATACCCCCTCTCAACCCTCCGCCCCCCCCCCCCCCCCAAAAAAAAAATAAATACAAATAAAATAAAATATTTTTTCCTTTTTTTATTTTTTAAAGATCGTCTAGTAAATTATTGAATATGAACAATTTCCCCATGATGGCTTACGTTATACTGTCAAGCATTCGAATAGTGGAGCGTGCTGTCCTCTGACAGCTCTTGTTCAAATCTTATTTAATCGAGCTATACAAACATTTGAAAAAAAACAACACTCAACATAATAAGAGTTGGAACATTTTTTATCCTATGATTCATGATATCAAAGTAGTGTTTGGTATTTAATAAAGAATATAAATACAATGTAGATACAGGTATGAATTTTTGCCAAAACCTGCTTATCTTTTAGGTGCACTTTTTGCCCTAACAGTTGGTCTACTTAGTACATGTATGTAGTGAACAAAATGGATTTCTTTACAAATAATTTTACTTACAAAAATCATATTCATTATCTCATTCATTTTTCTTTTTGTATATTCACAGTTGATGTACTGGAGACAGATTGGTCAGCCAGTTCTGTGGGTATTGAGAATAAATGGAATTCTAGCCAGACACAGGACATCTTTTTACCTGTTTCCTGTCCATGTGGAAGTGAGTGTAGTTGTTATAGTTTCTGTTGAGCAGCAGAATTAATAATTGAACTTAAATCAGATCCTGGAAATCTACTGACAAGATCCAGTGTCTAGGTGACATTGACTGGTTGGAATAGTAGTCTAGTGAGTAGTGGTACCAGAACTAAATCAAGACACTAGACATGTACGGACCTCCATCATGTCTTGGTGGAAGTGACTTAAGTTGGAATAGTTGTCAAGTGAGCAGAAGGAATTGAACTTAAGTCAACCACTGGACCTGTACTGACCTCCAACTTGTTGAGGTGGAAGTGACTGCGGCTGGGATAGTTGTCAAGTCAAGAATTACAAGCCAAGTCTTGTCAGGTAAGATAAACTTGATATCAATAACAGCCACAGCCTCAGTGGCATGCAGCCCAATCACAGATTATGAACTGTGGTTTAAGTTCTAAGGTATGGGATATTGTGACAAGTCATTGTCTGCTGTCAAATGTGTGTTGCCTGTCATTTCAAGTACCACTTTCGGCTCTTGACATCTTCCTTTTAACCACAGGAAAATGTGTAGATGTCTTTGCAGTCTTTACCCAATAGAGAAGAAATCCATATTTGATACTGTGTGTTGGAAATTTGTGTTGAACATTAAAGTTTAAGACAATTATTTATTAATTCCAGATTATAGCAAGTTGTTCTAAGCAATTCATTATCAAGCCTGTTATTTATCACCAGTATTAATGTGGTCAAATTATTTTGAATGAGTATTTCATAAATTCCATATATTTACCTCAAACATCATGTTTATGACTTTAGTTCATGTCTAAAAGTATATTCAGTATGTATTACAGTTTAATAAAGACATTAAGAACTTCTACAATTCCATGAAATGAAATTAAGTAATATTTCCTGGACAACAGAGAAGTTTTGTAAAAAAAAATAATTTTGAGTTATCTCCCTTGGACTGGCATTACTCGTATAATTTGTCACTTACATTTCCAAATGTAGCATGATCCAACAAGGGAGGTCACATTTGGGTTGTTGACAAAAAGTGGTTCTTTATTGCTTCACTTTACATGAGTCTAACTAACGTTTAAGAGCTCTTTTCTAGTTGGATTAAACAGTCTGAAATCACCCACTCCAGAAAGTCGAAACACTTATCTGACAGAACATTCAATTCCATGCTACATGCAAGATATTTACATCACAAAATTTGTAAACCAAAAAGATTGGAATATTTGTTTTCACGGTTATAGACAGTGTTCCTGATTGAAATCAACGTGCTATTGCTTGAAAATCATTTATTTATTGGTATACACAAGAAATGTCATTATGTGGTAGAATATTTGCAGAAATAAGAATTTTGAAAACATTTGTGCCTGTCAACATTTTCCGATTGGTTTCGGAAGTTGCCGATCGTATTTATATACACTGTATTGATAGACATAGGCCAAAGGACAGAATATCCTTCATATTTCAAGTGTGTCTGCCTTGATATTGTCACTTTATTAAATGAGAAGCAAAATCATACATGTATCAACCCGTTATAGTCAGTAACATTAAAATATTTGGGTGCAGTCATTTGTTTTTTGTAAACCGCAACATGCTTTTTTTCGGTAATTTTCGTAACCATTGGACATTTCACATCACAAGTTTTCGTATAAATGCATATGTTTTCCTTCAAATATTCTACAACTTTCTTGGTGTATGCGAATACGTTAAGGATTTAAAAGTAATATTACCTTGATTTTGGTCAGGAAGTCTTTATATAATTGCTTAAAAAAGAAGCCCCAAATTTAGTGCATACAATATTTGAACCCCCAGGCCCTACATATTTCATGTTATTATTTTTTCGATAGTTCCATAAATTCCTATAACTTCGACCACCCACTTATTTTGGACCTTATGCCACATACATGTATCTGATTAATCTTGAGTTATTTCTTTGTATTTATAAATGCTATCACATAATTTTTTTTTTTTTAACAGCATATTAATATTATATATAGTTTGAAAAAAAGGCCTTTGTTTAAGATTTAGCTAAATTTGCTACACATGTAAAATTAAATGCCAATAATTTTTAGAATATTCACTTTAAATCAGTACGTTTTTATTTATTAGTCTAAAAAATTATTAATTTATTTATTTATTAAAAAAATATTACAAACATAAAATGTTTTCCTAAAACAATAATGACATAACAGATTGATTTGAACATAGGAACTAATCACTGGGTTGCTAGGGTGCCATCCTAGGAGTGTCATGTAACTATTAGGAAGTACATGATATGTCAATTACTTTGCCTTTATTTTGTTGTTTAGACATGGAGTGGTTAATGAAATGTTTTACTTTTCCTGAACATGTTTTTATTCAGTATAAAAAGTAAATGAACTCTGCATTGTTGCTGAATATACAATGCATTTGAAAATAGGCTTTATGCTGATTGAAATTAAAAACAAAAAAAAACAACTTGAGCATCAGTATCTGTTCTTTCTGAGCAAAAGTGGCATTTATTGTTAGTGAAGAAGATACATTATCAAGAATAAACATCAGAACTATAAATGTTTTTTAGAATGTGAGCATTTTATTCAGTAATCTCATAGTACCAGTTGTTGGATAGAAATCCAATAGCATTATTGAAAAGTTTGCAATCCCTTGTTCCGAAATAAAAATCATTAACAAATATGCGGAGTAATTCATTTAAACAAACAGAAAATGCATTCTGAAACCCTTAATAGGAGTCCTGCAATCATTTGTAATCAATAACTTATGTTTTAAAAATCATTGGTTCATGCTACCAATTTTAAAATATTGAAACCAATCCTTGAATAATGTAAATATGCCATGACGTTGGAATAACATATATCCCGATCAGACTAGAATATTTAATATACCCATCGTCTGTTATAAAAAATAGTAACATAGGTTACAACTCAAATTTCTCACTTTGTTTAAACTTATTATAATTTGTAAATTATCAACTGGTAGGAGAGAAACATACATTTATGTTTGTTCTCCCTTTATTCTATTTGAATCACATTCTGAAGAAGTACATGTATTTGAACTTAAGTAAACTACTTAAAATTTAAACAAAGGAAATTAAAGCAAATTTTGTCGCAGAATTGTATTTTATTTTGTATACTGTCTTGCTATACCATTCGACATATTGACTGATTATATTCATAAATGTAGCAATATTTGTATGTTTCTTATTGGCTTTTGTGGTCTTGTGCTTCATTTAAATAAAAAAGCCTGTGTGGTAAGAGTGGTACAATTGTGTAGTAAAATACAACACCCTGATGCCTGTGATGTTAATCAAGATTAAAGGTAGAGATAAATATTACTCTAAGAGGGATTTGCAGGACTGTTATACACTTAGAAGTATGATGATGATCATACATTGTTTAACCCCTAAGAAATGATCTACGTAAATTGATGTGGGGGTGCTGCATAAAACAACAATCAGGTCTTGTTTTCGCTGCATAATACAACTAAATAAGGTAAACATGTACATGTAAATAAGACCAACGTGTTCACTGCATATAACAACAATAAGGTCATTAAGTTTGCTGCATAATACAACTAAATCATTGCGATCCATCCCTTGACAAAGAAATTAGTTTTTACAGTAATGTATGCAATTGTTTTTGTGTTCATTTGCTGTTCTTGTTGATATCCGAGTTTTTCAAATGGCAGCATTATTTGTTCCCTTTGATATATTGCTCAAGAGCTAGAAGGTTACAACATTGCAGGGCATAGACCTCATTTTTGTAAGTTAATATATGTTAATTATCCAAAAACTACTTCATTACATTTTTACTGTATTTATTGTTTTTAACAACAAAAACATACATCTGGAGCAGTTTAAGGCAAAACTTCTCTCTCATACAAAATTGATATAAACAACCAATAATAAACATCCTTAAGGTAATTGTATTAAAATGCGCATACATGTTATGTTGTAGATAATTGTACAACCTTAATGTTGCCTTGCTAGGCTTTTCTTGTAAGAATGAATGTGGCTGTCCCACTTGTGTTTTCTGATAATAATTCACACTGTTTGTATTAACCCTAAGCTACCAATAAAAAGAACAATTTTTAGCAATTATCTGATATGACTGTAAAGTGGTTTACTCTTTATGTGTTTAATTTGGTTGTAGTTGTATGCATGAACTAGGATGTACATGATTGTAATACTTAGCTATCTATTCTCCACAGTCAACATTTAAGCATGCACTTCCGTTTACCAGATAGGCATGACTCTCCTCACCAGTGGTTATTTCTGTTGATCAAAATAATAATAAGTGACAGCAAAATGTGTCTTGTTCTTAAATTAATATATTTATGAGTAGACCAGAAATATTGTGTATGTCTCTGCATTGACTGATTTGGGAGGTACATATTGATTGACCCATCCTTCCATCTCTACACGGTGAACACAAATCTTTCTTACTTGCATGGATTTTGTACTTGAACACTACCAACACACCTATATCAACCTTACTGCACGTTGCTGTTGACGCTCACCTACTTTTGGTTTAGACAAATGCAGAGTCCAATCTCTTGTAGGCTAAGAGCTTATATAGGCTGAGAGCTTGTATAAGCTTTATTGCTAAATAAATGTTGTTGTTGTTATTTATCCCTTTACCACATAAATACGTATTTTGACGCATTTGTATTCCCTCAGAAAGTTAAATTTAAATAAAGACCTATCTTACTAGATGCAAGTTTAAAAGGCTTTATTTCAAACTTTTAAATACTGATTAGCTGCAAACAGCATAAAACCTGAACAGCCTGCGAATTACTAACAGGCTGTTTTGGTTTTATGCTGTTTTCACACAGCCATTTTTACATTGCTTTGAGTGGGAAAGAGTTAACTAAAATTTATGCATTCCATCTAACAAACATTTTCGCTTTCTACAATGCTTAAACACTGACATAGTTTGTATGAACACTCTTAATAAACTAAAATCACCTGCCTTATCTTGACTATGACATTGACCAACTTTGGGACTTAAACTCAGAAGGTCTAAATTTTGGTTACACCAAATTTACCCATCTTTAGTTTCTCCTAGAAATTTACCTCATTTTGTACTTAGATTTCTCACTCTGGCCTAGTTCTTGGTTAATTATACCCCACCAAACGAAGTTGAGCTTGTCTGTCGGTAGGTTGGTCTGTCAGTTGGTCGGTCTGTCGCTCCGTATTAAGTGTCCGCTCTCTGATTAAAGTTGTTTTCATCCGATCTTAACAAACTTGGTCAGATGTTATATCTACATGTAGGTGATGTCTAGGTCAAGTTCAAATATGGGTCATGCCGGGTCAAAAACTGGGGCCACAGGTTCACTTAGTGCGTTTTAAACATTGAGCATGGTGTCCGCTCTCTAATTCAAGTAGTTTTCATCTGATCTTCACCACACTTAGTCAGAAGTTGTATTTAGATGATCATCTGGTTTTAAGATAATGTATTGCCTATCTGATGAGCAGGGATCATATTTTCCCGCAACATCAATCGGTCCGGATATAAATGGGAAAAACTATCCGAAAATGTATATCCGAAATCATGACAAATTACGTTAAAATATATACCATTGATTTTGCCATTCATGAAGGTGGTATAATACATGTACAAGTAAAATTCCCTTAGGCATTTTTTTTAAACGGAACGTGTTTTCTCAACTGGTTTTATCATTTGGTATTTCATTGTTGTTTTGTGTGCTGTTTTATCAGACTTTTTTCAAAGTTGTCAATATTATAAATCTGTGTAAGTCTATACCGATGTTTTAAATTGTTGTCGACTCAATAATAGCTTACAAACATGCACTGAACCAAACAAATGTCTGTGCGTAGGTTGGCTACTGACAACAACAACCAAATATTTAATAAATAATGTGTTGTCAAATAACCCACGGCCGATAGTTTAGATGCGTAGGGATTTAATCACGAGAGCGAAGCATTTGAAACCACGCATCTAATTTTCCAGTCGTGAGTTATTCAACAACAAAGTATAAAGTACACGAATTATTTCAATTCTAACACGGTTTTACTAAAGATTTATTCAATGTATATTATTTTTCTTGTGTACTATTTTATGTGAAGTTCCGCCCATAAAAATAACTTTCGGCTGTTCTCTCGATCAGATCCGCGACTTTCATTCATAATTATATTACCGGATTATTACGCTGGTGGAAAATGTATCGGCATTTTTTGTTTAGTTACAGCGCGTGCGTTCAGACGCGTCTTTTCGGATGCGTCTTTAATCCGCTGTTCACAAGTTTTTGGTTCTTGGTCTGACGTGCAATAAACCGGTCCTGACCGGTTTAGAGACTGCAGCGAATGGTTTATCACATCTTATCGAGATAAGAATGTCATAAGGGTGTGTTAGCATGTACACTGTGTAATCGATTTCATGAATGAGAATTTTAATAGCAAATAGAATCGGACCGACTGTTTGGGATTTTCAATCGGTCTTTCATGACCCCAATCGGTCTAGGACCGACAAAACCGAAAAAAATATGATCCCTGCTGATGAGCATATACTTGTGAGGCATGCTCACACTCTTCAATAAATCTTTGTTTACTATTGTTTGTTGGTCAATACACAATGATTAGTAGTTCTTATTCATGGGAGTTAAAAATTGTCTGTTATGGTGTTAGCCAGTGTCATTAATAACCAGGCATCATACAAACAAGAGGTTTTAAAGTGGGTTTCAATTCAAACAGAACTTAATTGTAGTATATACAGTAAAACCAACGCAGAACAAACATAATCCTCGGTCACGCCACGGCCAGAATGTTGGTACTCAACAGCCGCGTCGTGTGTTCACGTGTCGTATCGCCGAGGCACGCGGCATGGATGCACGCAACGACGCCATGTCTGTATTAACCTTGCGTACTTTCGCGGAATAAACCCGCCGCATACGTTGGTGGCAGATTGAGTGCAAAGATATACACCTACATGTACATTTGTGAAGCGTCAAAGCCTAGATTTACGCTACTTTAATAGACTAAAGTTATTATTTTCACGTTTCAATAAGCGGATTTGATAAGTATTTGATGCTTTGAAGCTTATTTATATAATATCACGTCCTCAAATTTGACACGTAATGTTCCTAAACAAATAATCGTTGAATTAATTACGCACAACTGTAAATGTTTCGTTCAATTCTCAAAAGAGCATTATTCAATTTGTAATCCAAAACAAGCTTCCGAATTTTAATGCTAACACAACATTAACAATTAAATTCAATCGTCAAATAAACAGTGCTTTATCATTTTTGTCTCCTTTGTCTCAAAAGCGGACGAAAATTATGCAGACATATAGACCGTCGCATGGAAAATGTGGGTGTATTTTGTTTTGTATAAAAACATTAATATCCCATCAGGCGATTTACACGTGTTCAGTGGAAAAAACAAACGCCCCGATTGGATGTTATTTCATCACATCTTTAAATAGAAACAATTAATAATGCACAATTTATTTGACACAAAAAGAATAATGGCGAATGTTTGTATTTCTTGAAATTCATGAGAACTTTTATTGTAAATATTTCCAGAATTTGCTTTAAAACTGGACTATACTGGATTATCGGGTTATAGCGATAGGAAAAATAGTAAGTATGCAGTAATAGATACATTAAATTTATTATGATTTTAAATATAAGTATAATTGTTCTTTTAAAATGTATTGACCAACTAATCATTTAAAAAAGATTTTTATTTTATGATGCGCATCGACTTGCCTCGGCGGACAGATGCAAAGCATTGCGGCGAAATCAGTCAGTGCCCAGGGTTCCCGCTGTCGATCGCCATTGGCGCCAATTGCAACAAAATAAAAAATCTGGCGACAAAATTTCGTAAATGGCGATTTAAAAAAAAATCGTCATTTTTCTGCATTTATATTTTCTTAAAATGACAAAAGACGCTGTGTTTACCAGCCGCTTTACGGCAGTCGTAATACTGTAGATTTCCATTATGTAAGCGATACAGCAGTTTTTTTAATGGAGCGTGGAGCTGACTGCATACTACCGCAAAGTGGCATGTTATGGTGATAATTGCGATTATCTGGAGTGTTGTTGCAAGTTATCTTAATTGGTCGGCAGTTTTATTGCATCAGAAATAAGGCAATATTGAAATATGCCGACTTTGCGCTTAAATGTGAAGTGTTTGTCACAGTGTTCGAAGCAGATTCAAGACCATTTAATTGACAACAATGACAATCAAAAAGGTAAGTATCGATTGTTTTTAGAAATCGGGTGTAATTATAGAAAATAGTAAAACATTTTACATGTATTGGTTCTATTTAAACAGTGACATATTTCTCTTTCACTCGTCAAAATGGCAAGTTCAGAGTGTAAAACGACTTTTAAAAAGTGAACATTGGATTCTGCTTATTTTGAGACTCATTCAAAATGCAAACGTTCCCCTCCCTAACATTCACCAGCTAACAAATAAAAACCAAACAAAAGACAGTTGTTTATCAGAATTTTATTTCCTTCAATATGATTTCCAACACACAATCTATGCTGTGTAAACTCTTTATATCCTCATCACTTATCAATTCACTCACTACCGAATGTACTGTTTTAAGAAAGGTAAACATAGTTAAGCACATTTATATTATTTATATACTACACATTAATTGATTATTATTAGTTTAATATTAATATTATATCTCCCTTTTTGTATTTTCAGAATACCATAGAGCTTATGAAGCACCAATACTGTGGCAACATATTCAGGCTGCTAAGAAGGTGTCAATCAACAAGAGTTACAACTGATTGAATGTGCCTTTATTTAATGAACAATTTTAAATGTGTTGTTATTATAAATACTACTGTTATTAAATCAATTCCTTTAACATACTGTAAATGCTCATTTTTTTTTGGTATTATAATAACATGATCTTCATCGCCCAAATGTTGCCCCAGTGTGGCGACAACTTTTTTAATTTGGCGAAAGTAAGTGGCGACAACTTTTGAAAGCCCAGAGGGAACCCTGAGTGCCTTCTTTTAGCTCATCTATTTAAAATAAAAATGAGCTATTGTCATCATCTGAGGGTTGGCGTTTGCGTCGGAGTCCGGTTAAGTTTTGTGTTTAGGTCCACTTTTCTCATAAAGTAACAAAGCTTTTGCATTCAAACATGGCACACTTACTTACTATCATGAGGGGACTAACCAGGAAAAGTTAGATAACTCTGGCTGGCATTTTGACAGAATTATGTGTCCTTTTAATGTTAAAAACAGATAAAAATTTGGTTAAGTTTTGGGTTTAGGTCCACTTTATTCTTGATGTATCAAAGCTATTGCTTTCATACTTACAACACTCACTATCATAAGGGGACTGTGCAGGTCAAGTAATGTAACTCTGACTGGCATTTTGACATGATTTTGATCCTTTTTATACTTAGACAATTCAAAATTTGGTCAAGTTTTGTATTAAGGTACACTTTATTCCTGAAGTGTCAAAGCTATAACTTTCATACTTATAACACGTTCTAACTATCATAAAGGGACTGTGCAGGCAAAGTAATGTAACTCTGACTGGCATTTTACGGAATTATGGCCACTTTTATACTTAGAAAATTGAAGATTTGGTGAAGTATTGTGTTTGTCCTCTGTATTCCTAAAGTATCTAAGCTATTTCTTTCATTCTTGCAACACTTACTTACTATCAAAAGGTGACTATACAGGAAAAGTTATGTTACTCTGACTGGAATTTAGACAGAATTATCGCCCTTTTTATACTTAGAAAAATGAATTTTCGGTTTTTTTTTGTGTTTTGGTACACATTACTCTTTAAATTGCATAGCTTTCACACTTGGAAAAGTCGCTTACTGTCATAGGTGGACTGTACATGACAAGTTGCATAACTATGTTTTGCATTTTGATGGAATTATGGCCCTTTTTGTTTTTGAATATTTTGTTGTTTGTTTTGTCTAGATACACTGTATTTCTGAAGTATAATCGCTATTGCTTTAAACTTTAAATACTTTCTTAATATCATAGGGTACTGTACCTGGCAAGTTAAATTTGACCTTCACCTTTGAACAACATTGACTCGTAAGATCAAATTATTAAATTTTGCTAAAATCGCCATTACTTGTTTATTTATTATCAGATTTGATTGATACTATGACAAACCAACACTTACCTGATATACCACAACGGACTCTACCCAAACAATCCCCCACGCCCCACCTCATAATCCCCCCTCCCAATTATTCTTTTATTTTTCATTGTTATCCTACTTTGAAAATCAATTGGACTAACAAGTCTTTACTTAGGACCTTGTTGCAGTAAATTTCTTAGGTTTTGCATTTCAACAAAGTTAAGATCCCCAGTAATAACATGACCAACTCGACTATAATTATATTTTGAACTAGAACAATCACATGATATAAGATGTGTTTTGTCTGGCGATTTTGAGATATTTTAATTGCCTAATTGAAAATGTATAACAACAATTATTGACACATTTTATTTAATTTTTTGTATGTTCCTTCAAGCAATTGTTTTATTATTCATTTAACAATGTATCGCTCAGGCAGTATGAAGTATGTCTTTTGCCAAAAGACCATTTTTTTGCATTAACAACTACATAAATACTAAATTTTTTACCAATGATCATTTTACAACAGAAATGTCTACTGATTAATGTGATTTGACACATCCAGGAGCATGCCTACATTTGGTTTGACTGTACACACCATGGGAGCCTACATTTGGTTTGACTGTACACACCATGGGAGCAAAGGGCACAGTTTTGAAAACATGCAAATAAAACATGTTTAATTGGAAAGTAGTAGATGCATGTTTGAGAGAATTAAATTAACAATCTATCTAAAATTTATTGTTTAAGACGTACGGCAATACACATGTATGAGTTTTATTACAATTTGTTTGGTTATTTGATGTGCTACTTTATAAATCAACTGTATAGATGAGTTTGTAACTTTCAATATGAATTTTAATATGGTATATATATACATGTGAAACAAGACTATAAGAGTGAATGATTGTTTTCTTCATTCATGGAAAACAATGCTATTAATGAGATACGGGACAAGTCATGCAATCACCGGTTTGAAACCATTTTCATTAGGATCAGATCCATGCGACAGCCTGTTCTAAAAACTAAAAAAACTCTTAAATCAGCACTCATTCCTCCAAATCGGCTGTTAAGTACTGAACGATTCCATATTTATGATCTTTTTACATGAGGGAACACGAGTTTACATTGATGTTGACTATGAAAACAGTAAAACAGAGCAATATTTATAATCATCTTCTTAAAAGAAGTTTATGTAAATAATGCCAAGTATATTTTGTTTATTTGTGCTGAGATTTATAAGCTCTTGTACGTTTGTTTGGGCTCTGTAGGCCAGTTTTTTGATGTTTCAAGTGTCTTAGGCAAACATTTTGGAGATTTTTTGAGTGTTTTCAGAATGCCTCAAAGACATTTATGTGTTCACTTATAGCATTGATTTATTGCGTGTGTGTGATGTTATGTGAAACTCCCTTTTATCAGACATGTGGCAGGTTGTAAAAAAGTTTTATTTAAGTCACATGAAGTGCTTGCAATATATTATTAAATTCAAATGTTCAAGGTTATAATATTCGTGTTTGATAAATTGATGTCTCAAATGCCAGTATAATTCTCTCGGCTAGATAATGTTCATGTGCCCAACGATAAACATATGTAGTAATTTAAAGAAACAATCTCCTGCATGACTCTTCATTAAACGTGACTTAGAGTGTTACATGTTCTTGATTATATTTTGTGAAAATACACAATTAAGCAGACCAACGATTCACAACAAATCCATATAGTGCATGATTTCTGTTGGAAGATTGCATTTTTCAGAATTAGGAAAATATTAAAGTTTAAAGTTGATGAAGAATTGTTGTAAAAGCAATTGTTAGGCAAGTAAATATTTATGTTATTTTCTAACTTAAAGTGTATTAAACAAGTATATACCTCCCAAGATTGAGGAACAAAGTCCTATATAAAGTTAAAGTCTGACGTGCCTAATCAAGACCTTCAGCAATACGTCAGACATTCCCAATCTATGTTTTCCAAATGTGGCATAGTATTCAAATGAATAATATATGTCAGACTTCACCAAAGAAACTGTTTCCAGGCACTGAGCTTCACAACACCGCGAAAGGGGGTTCATGCAAAAGGTGATAACCCTTTTGTGACTTAAAACAAACAACCGTCTGCATGTTCTTTATCAACGTCTGATTTACTTGAGACTATTAAACCACATTCATTTTTATTCCTGTTTTGTTCTTATATTGATTTCCAACAATTCATTTACATAGACCCGTCGCGATGTAATATACTAATGCAACTTGTCCGTTTATTCATGTAGGTATATTTGCATAGGCATATATTGGCAATCTCAAACACGTTATTTAACTACCTATTGTATGTTGCATCCAGTGTTCTTTGCGCATGTTAAATATTCTTCAAAAAAGAAATACTTTTATGTTAGTAATTGCACATGCATGTATTAAAATGATTGATGACCGAAACAAATGGCTTGATTTAACTGCTAATAAACTAATGCAAATAAACAGTTCATATGTCTTTGTAAAAAGCATGCAAACAATATACTTCATTTACAGATTAGCGTCTTCCTCATTCAAAGCGTGGGATTTAATGTTTCAATAAATAAAATGTTGCTGAATAAAAACTTCATAGTGCAGATAACATTTGGATTTTTAATTTTGATTATACAATTTTTAGTGTTTTTTACAAATATGTCAAACCCTTCCCTTAATGAAAACAAATTGTGTATGATGAAAATGTTTGGGAAAAATCAGTATTAATCTTTGGCAAGTATACCTATTGTAATACACCTCTTTGTAGAAAACGTGTTTCCTGATGTCTGAGCGCTGATGGTCTGAGCGCTGATGTCTGAACAGATTACTGAGTAGAATAGTTTTACAGCAAACATCATATCAAATTCAAGAAGATGATATTGTCAAGGTTGGCCACACGATGTTGTAAATTACAGTTTGATCACAGGTTACAAGCGCTTGCTCGAGCGTCGTTTAATAATGATCAGAAAATCTAGCATTGTAGAAACACTTCTATGGAAGTTAATGTCCATCGGTTCCGATGCATTGGAAAAAGCCTGTGTTGAATTAATTTTTCATTTGTCATTGATAAAACACTGTGTGTGGTCGTGTTTACAAGCAGATTAGATTGATTTCATATAGAGTGTCATTTATTGCCAAGTGGTAATTATTATTCTTAAGGTAACCAGTAACAATACTCAGCTTTAAGGCTCAGACATACGTTTTAAGTTTATCAGGTCCAGCTGTATATATTTTTTTGACTCCTGCTTTGATTTTTGAACAATGCCAAAACATATTGTATCATAAATATCGTGTCTACTTGGTTTTAATTATAGGTTTTTAGCTTGTATTTTTGACATGTGTTTGGGGCCACTATTTAAAATCAATTACTAGGACTTTAAGAATGACGAAAAACTTCACGCATGCCTTTTGTATCATCATTTTTGGTCTCTGAAAAAATTAAAAGGCTCATAACTCTGCCCTGTAATTTAGCATAATTATTTTCTTTCACTCTTGGAAATTTTGGGTAAATTGTTTAGGCTCGCAACAACTTCATATCTCTATCTGTACTTTTGATATTGACATTAAACTACATATTTGTTCATTTTTTTAAGCAATCACTTTTTAAGACTAATTATTAAACAAGCCTTATGGCGTGATTACGCCCCTAGTTGTACTTAGAGAAAAGTCAGGTAACGATGCAAGGTGAAATTCATTGGAGGTCCACAAACATGGTCTATACATTTGTTTTCGTGCAACAACTTTGTTTATTAGCATTTTGGACCAGTTGGGTAAAGGTTATTTTGCCTAACATAGAAAACTGGTTTGGGCTCAATGACGTTAGCGTAGTTGAAGATTTGCTTAAAACTTAATTCATTTAACTTAATTCATTGTTAAATACTTGAAAATTACTTTTTTGGTCTGGTCATTTTTTCTGTTCTGGTCCTGGCTCAAGTAACATCATTTATGAAGGGGATGTCATTATACTGCTGCGTTTGCTGTTGTAAGCGCTGATAATATGACAAAGTCATTAACTGTGTTGCTTCGTATTGCTGTTGTTGATTATGATACATGCCGCTGTCAATTATTATGGTTGCAGTTATACTAACACTATTGACTGTTGCTATATATGTTGCTGCTGCTGATAATGGCAGTGATGTTAACACTGCTACAATTGATACTGAATTGACACGTGCTGTCATTTTTTCCGCTGAATATAACATTGCTGTAGACGCTGCTGATGTACATTATACCGTGACATTTTATTGGGCCGTATCTCTTACAACCTTTAAAGGTTTGTTATAGCCATGTTTATGTTATTGAGATGATTCGAAGATAACATAAGTAAGGCACGCTTATGGTCAATGTCATACTTCATGGTCAAACGTTTTAGCCTCTATTTTTGTGTCTGGTGTATATATCATATACAGATTAAATGGTTTTCCTGAAACTTGTCTACAATTATTAGGCCATTGAGATAATGAGCATAAGAAATGACTCAGTCACGCTGGCTGGAGGTGAAGGTCATACATAAAAAGTTTGAGCATATGTTCCTGTCTTTTCTATATTCATTTTACTTATTGAAGGATTTTCATCAAACTTTTCAACAACAAAAAAATATCATTAGGATGATATGATTAAGGCATTAGAGCTGCAACGATTCGATCCGATTCATCGAAAATCGACTTGAAATGCTTCGATTCGATTACGATACCAAACCTACCAAATTCGATTCGATTTTTTAACATATATACATATGTTTCTTGTTCTGAGAAAACTGGGCTTAATTCATGTGCGTTAAGTGTCGTCCCAGATGAGCCTGTGCAGTTTGCACAGGCTCATCAGGGACAACACTTTCCGCTTTAATAGTATTTTTAGTTTCAAGGAAGTCCCTCCTTACCGCAAATCAAGTTTAGGCCGAAAGTGTCGCCCCTGATTAGCCTGTGCGGACTGCAGAGGCTAATCTGGGACGACACTTTACGCACATGCATTATGACCAGATTTCACAGAACACGACACATATATAAACATAGATACGTAAAGCGCGCTGTATTCTGACTATTGATACAGGAAGATGTAGGTTTTATCTTTACCTGTAATTACGACGCGCGGGATTGGTTGCTTATTACTTTAGTCATCCAATCAATAAGCCTGTTACGGTCTACTTTCGGAAAAAGCGTCAAAATGACTGAACAAGTTGTTGCCGACAAATTGAAATTGTCAGATGCGCCTAAGAAGCTAAAAACAAAAGTGTGGCAGTATTTTGGGTTTCGGGATGGTAGCCCTACCAATAAAGCAAAGTGTAAACTGTGCTTCACGGATGTGGCGTACGTTAAGTCCAGCTCAACCACTAATCTAATTCAATATGTCAAATGCAAACATAACGTTGATTTAGCAAGACTAAGAGGTCGCACAAGTGCAACTACTCAAGTCGCCAGCCAGAAAAGTAGTTCTATATCTGTTGGAATTTTGTTAAGTTTATTAGAGAATGTGATTTGTCTTACAGGTAACAGTAGATGCTGTCATGGCACAATGGTAGACATGCTTATAGCGGTTTTGGGTAAAAGTATAATAGTGATAGTACTACCATTCAACTGATTCCATATACGTTCTTATGATTATTTATTTATTTTTAGCTCATCTATTTTTTGAAAAAAAATTATGAGCTTTTGTCATCAACTGGGCGTCGGCGTTGGCCTCCGGTTAAGTTTTGCGTTTAGGTCCACTTTTCTCATAAAGTATCAATGCTATTGCATTCAAACTTGGTACACTTACTAACTGTCATGAGGGGACTGGGCAGGCAAAGTTAAATAACTCTGGCGTGCATTTTGACAGAATTATGTGACCTTTTTATACTTAGAAAATTGAAAGTTTTGGTTAAGCAACACTTACTAATTATCATAAGGGGACTGTGCAGGCAAAGATATGTAACTCTGACTGGCATTTTGACAGAATTATGTGCCCTTTTTATACTTAGAAAATTTAAAATTTTGGTTAAGTTTTGTGTTTAGGTCCACTTTATTCCTACAGTATCAACGCTATTGCCGTCATACTTGCAACACTTATTAACTATCATAAGGGGACTGTGCAGGCAAAGTTATGTAACTCTGACTGGCATTTGGACGGAATTATGGACCCTTTATACTTAGAAAATTGAAAATTTGGATAAGTTTTGTGTTTTGGTCCACTTTACCCCTAAAGTATCATAGATATTGCTTTCATACTAGGAACACTTGCAAACTATCATAAGGGGACAGTAAAAGGACAAGTTGCATAACTCTGGTTGTCATTTTTACGGAATTTTGGCCCTATTTTGACTTAGTCACTTTGAATATATGGTAAAATTTTGTGTTTCGATCCAGTTTACTTCTAAAGTATCAAGGCTATTGCTTTTAAACTTCAAATACTTTCATGCTATCATGAGGTTACTGTACCTGGCAAGTTGAATTTTACCTTGACCTTTGAATGACCTTGACTCTCAAGGTCAAATTATCAAATTTTGCTAAAATTGCCATAACTTCTTTATTAATGATTAGATTTGATTGATACTTTGACAAAACTACTCTTACCTGACATACCACAATAGACTCCACCCAAACCATCCCCCGTGCCCTCCCCCCCTCCCCCCGAATCCCCCCGCAATTTTTTTTTAACATCATCTCACAAATGACCACCACACCCTCACACTATACCCCCCCACCCCACCCCCCACCCAAATATTTTTTTTGAAACGGTTAAAAAACACAAATATTTATTTTTATTATTTTATTTTTGAAATACCGTCCAACCATCGCACCCAAGAATCCCCTCCCCCCCTAATTTTTTTTTAAAGATCATTTCACAAATGACCACCACACCCTCACACTATACCCCCCCATCCCCCCAAATTTTATTTTTTTTTTTGCATTTTTTTTCCGCATTTTTGGATGATAATGTTATAAATGTCCACACCCCCACACTATACACCCTCTTCACTCCACCCCTCCCTCCTTTGTGATTGAAATTGAGAGTCCCTTCACCTTTAAAAAGAAAATAGATGAGCGGTCTGCACCCGCAAGGCGGTGCTCTTGTTTATATTATTGTGTAATCAACACAATCTTCTAGTCCAGAGCTACAGATAAGCTGTGTATTTGCGTAAATACGCAATAAAAAAAAAGTGGATACGCAATTCTTTCAAAATCGAAGCGCACCGGTACGCAAAACAAATCGCCGATACCCAATTCGAGCCGCCGTCTATGCGTAAAGAAAATTCCCGTTTTGGGTTGGCCGTATTGACTCAAGTCTTAATCGACAAGCTTTGTTTTATATTGTAAGGTATTTCCCCAAGCATTTAGATGATAACACATGCGTAAAAAAATGGCGTCTCGAGGAAGACGTAAACTTCCACACAAAATACAAAAAACCTGCATTGATTCCTTTTTGGTGGTTAATGAATTTGATGGCGAAAAAATTGCGAAGGGTATTGTAAATGACCTTATCAATTCGATTTTTTGTTCAGTGGACATTTGCAAAAGTATTGTAAATGAACTTGTTGATGGGGTTTTCAAAACGAAAGTACCAGCCCATTCCGGATCAAAAACAACTCGAAAAACATTCGATGAGTGGGTCGAAAAATTTCCTTGGCTGCAGATTGTTGAATCAGGAAGCACGTTTAAACTTATTTGTAAACTTTGCAAAGAGAAAAAAGACTCCATGAAATTGTCAAGTGTTTGGGCATATGACGGATCCCCTAACATTCAGATATCCAGTGTCGTTAGGCATAATGATAGCATTGAGCACAGAAATGTTGTGAAGTCTGAAGTGAAGCTGGCAGCAATAGACTGCTCAAGTGTTTGTGGTGAGGCCGAGGAGCCTGAGATCAAAGTTTCACCTGAAGACACGAAATTGTTCAACACTGTCTATTTTGCAGCCAAATCAGAAATTCCATCAGACAAAATTAATGGACTGCTTCAGTTACAGGAATCAAATGGTGTTGACATTAAATATAAGAATCTCAGTTGGGATACCATTACTGAAATTCAAAAATCTATTGCACATGTTTTGAAGTCTGATGTTGTGAAAAACATTAAATGCTCTGATTTTTATGGATTAATGCTTGATGAAAGCACAGACATAACAGTTGAAAAGAGATTGTCAGTATGCATACGATATGTGATGAATGGCACACCAGTTACTCATTTTCTGTGCAATTTACCTATTGAAGATGGATGTGCTCACACAATTGTGAATTGTGTTGTTAATTGTCTTGAAGAATCGGACATTCCACCTGCATCATGCTCATCCCTGTCTACAGATGGTGCAGCAGTGATGATGGGAAAAAAACAGGTGTTGGAGTTCAACTAAAAGCAAAGTACGCTCCTTTTTGCATTCAAACACATTGTGCTGCTCACAGGCTGAATTTAGCGTGTTCTGATGCCATAAAAGAAGATGATTACATGAATAAAATCAAAACAAAATTCAGCGCACTGTACGTTTTCATTAGTGGTTCCAGTTCTAGAACACAAACACTTAAAAATGCCCAAAAACTTTTAGATGAAGCTGAGCTTACAATAAAGGAGGTATACTCTGTTCGATGGCTAGGCCTAAAAAATGCTGTGGAGGCTGTGTATGAGTCCTATGCTTCAGTTCTTGCTACACTGAGTCAGTGCACGGAAGACAAAAATGCTGTGGCTAAAGGCCTCTTCAAATATTTTAACTCGTACAAGGTAGCCCTCATTACAGCACTCGTTTTGGATGTACACACTGAACTTGCAATCCTATGCTGTAAACTGCAGGAGAAAAATTTTCTGTTGAGTCAACTTAGGCCATTAGTTGATGGCACCATTGCCAAACTAAAAGACATGAAAACTAACGATGGACACTTTTTGAAGGAAATGAAAACAATAATAATTGTTCAAAATGGTGATGCATTGCTATGTGGGGAAAAGTTGTCATATTCCGCCAATATGAACTCTGAAATAGAGAATGTCAGATTGAGCTACATTGATAGGCTCTTGAAAAATGTGAAAACTAGATTTAGAAGGTCTGAAACAGATGTATTTGATGACTTGACAAAAGTTTTTGAACCAATGACTGTGTTGAGCTTAAATGACTCTGATGAAGCACTTGAGCGCCTAGGAGCCTTCTATGGCACTGAGAAAACTGTCACCATTGAACATGGAAACCTGATTGAAGGGTTAAACCGAGAAGAAAAGCAAATACCACCGTTGATAGATTTTGAGGAATTGAAACAAGAATGGCCCAGACTTCGAGGCATGATTTGTGGTGCATACTCAAAAGTTACAACTCAACATCTGCGCAAATGTATTATTCTGCTCCACAATGACATTCTGCCAAACTTTGCCAAACTTGCATCTGTGACTCTCTGCATTGAACTTACAAGTGTTGAATGTGAAAGGAGTTTTAGTACACAGAACAGGCTAAAAACCAAATACAGGCCCTCTCTGAGTGCAGAAAAGCTCAACACTTTGATCACTATCTGCATGATGGGACCAGACCCAGTCCTCATGGACATGACTCCTTGTATAAAGCACTGGCAGCAGAAAAAGCGTAGAAAAAGAAGGCTGTTCGCCGAATACAAACCCAGAGCCACTGCTAAGAAAGCTAAGAAAGTGTAAAAATAACTATGATTTACTGACTACAACTTGTTTATTATGTTAAATATTAGTTTTATTCAGTTAAGAACAGTAACTGTTGAAACAACACAAAGAATGTGATTTAACATTGCACAAGGAATGTGCTATTGTTTGTTAAATTGTTATAATGAGCAAATGACTGTTTTGTCACAGAAAAATGGAACAGCCTATACTTCAACTGAATACACAACTATATGTAGGTAAGTTTTTGAGAAGCTAAATGAATGTTAATTGCCATAACCCTATTAAATTGTTTGTTTTGGTACAAATACCCAATTATTTTTAATATGAGCGGGTATCATACTTTTGGATACCCAATCATATTTTCCATTACCCAATTCATTCTTATTTTGAAGGGTATTACCCAATTACCCTAAAAAGCTTATCTGTAGCTCTGTTCTAGTCAGAAGTTTTTTTTAATTAAAATTGAGTCCTAATTTGCTATTCTTTTTTATGTGTTTATTGTAATCACATTTGAACAGAAATATTAATTTTGAGGCATAAGAGTGAATATATGATAGACTACGTTTGAAGATGAATCGAATCGAAAAAATCAGTATCGGAGTGTCTGAAATCGAAATTGAATTGAGCTGTTGGTGAATGGTTGCAGCTCTATAAGGCATGAGTCAGTAACATTTGTTAAAAACAATTTTCACCACGTTGGGGTCAAAATAATGTTGAAAGAGAATATTGATGTCTCTTGGGTTCTTTTTTATTGTTATATTGTCTTCATATTGAGTTCAGCAGTGTGGTAAAATCGTTAAAAAAAAATTAATAGGACAATGAAATGTGAATACACTGTAACTCCAATATAACGCGGATGACGGGGTCCAAGCCACGCAACAGCGTTATAAACGGACAGCGTTATAAGTTTTGAGCTTATTTATTTATATTGTCATGCTGTGTTGTCATCCGCAAATACATGCATATAAATCGAATCGAACGATAACAGTATATATACCGCTTTTCTAATGTGCACATTTGTCCTATAATCCAATATAATTACAACATCACTTACGAAAAAATAATGTTAAACATTTATTTCAAGAAATATGTTTACGAATTTCGTAAACATATTCATATGCCTATGCCATTTTTCAGAAAAATAGTACAGTGCATTATGGGACACAGCTTTCATTGGACGAGCGAATTTAAATTTAGATTGAATGCAGTACGATACATGTACAAAGTAATGTTTTATTGTGTCATACGCAGCATGTAACAAACGTGCTTTCGGTGGACTTTCTGAAAACGGGCAAAAATTTAAGTGAATCTCTGTTAACAATTACACTGCGTTAGCATGTAAATAAATCGTCAGGATTTTTTTATTTACTTTTCGTATACGTACTGAAACATTAAACATACACAAAGATCTTTCTATGTATCAAGCTTGTATAGCATATAATAAACAATTACACACTTACACAGCCATAGTTTATACAATGAAATACAATACACGATAAATATAAAACATAAACAGGTAATCGTTTTAAATAACTTTAATTTGATAATTATTACGCTTGCACTTACCTTATTGAAATTAGGGCACCGAACCGCTCTGATAGGGAATACATGTATTAAACACGGACTCGCGAGTTTTCACACCTTTATTGACATTACACAACAGATTAACACCAATTAGCTGTCGAGTGTCGTTAAACTTCTAATCGATTAAAATCAGTTAAACGAACGGATAAAGCAATCAAGCTGTGATCGCCAGCTTCTTTGAATTTTCTGAAAATACATGTAGTTGCATAACATGGATTTGAATCAGAAATGGAAGGTTGGAGAAAAAACGGGATCCAAGCACCCCCAGTGTTATATTGGACACAGCGTTATAACGGACCGCACTATATTGGAGTTACAATGTACTGTTTAGTTTTTACCCAGTAGGTGTTTTAACATGTACTCATAAGTGTTGAACATGGCATATTATGATTTAAGGTGCTACCTAATTTACTGGCAAAAGCTTTTTTGATAACCTTGTATTTTTATTGAATATTTAAAATAAAATGAAATAAATCGTACAAACACCTCACTGTTTATTAAAATGTCTTAGGTACTAAACATGTTTCGGCCAAAGCCTTCATCAGTAGTGCATTAATATAAACAAATACAAAGGAAGTGACGTCAACGTCATACAATAACGTAACGTCGTTTGGCGGAAGAATATATAGTACATAATATTACATAATACATAATACAAAGATGGATCAGTGATGATACAACAGTCTATTAGTAATAATATAATTTATAAAAAAACATAGTAATAGACAAACATCAAATGTATATGTAAATTTTGTTTATGTTATATATGTCATACAGCAGTTTATTATTTAGACCGTTAGGAATCATAGTTTTTATGTCCCCCCCTATAGTAGTGGGGGACATATTGTTTTTGCCCTGTCTGTTGGTTGGTCTGTTCGTCGGTTGGTTTGTTGGTTGGTTTGCGCCAACTTTAACATTTGCAATAACTTTTGCAATCTTGAAAATAGCAACTTGATATTTGGCATGCATATGTATCTCATGGAGCTGCACATTTTGAGTGTCAAGGTCAAGGTCATCCTTCAAGGACAAAGGTCAAATATATGGGTCAGAATCGCTCATTTAATGTACACTTTTGCAGTATTTCAATATTCAAGATAGCAACTTGATATTTGGCATGCATGTGTATCTCATGGAGCTGCACATTTTGAGTGGTGAAAGGTCAAGGTCATCCTTCAAGGTCAGATGTCAAATATATGTGGCTAAATCGGTCATTTTATGAGTACTTTTGCAATATTGAAGATAGCAACTTGATATGTGACATGCATGTGTATCTCATGGAGCTGCACATTTTGAGTGGTGAAAGGTCAAGGTCATCCTTCAAGGTCTGAGGTCAAATATATGGGCCCAAATCGCTTATTTTATGAATACTTTTGCAATATTGAAGATAGCAACTTGATATTTGGCATGCATGTGTATCTCATGAAGCTGCACATTTTGAGTGGTGAAAGGTCAAGGTCAAGGTCATCCTTCAAGGTCAAATATATGGGTCAAAATTGCTCATGTAATGTCACTTCTGCAATATTGAAGCTAGCAATTTTATATTTTTAATTTATGTATCCAATATGTTTCTTTACATAAACTGTCTTGATTGTTTTGAACAACATCAATAGGTACAAATGAGAAATCTGATAAAGTGAAATTATTTTTTAAAATAAAAATTGTCAGTGTATCCAAAATGTGTAGCAACATGTGAAATAGGATTTATTGAACAATTTCTGATATCAAATCTATGGCTATTCATTCTGCGGGAAACATTCTGATTAGTTTGTCCAACGTATTGTTTATTACAATTTTTACATATAATAAGATATATAACATTGCGCGAAGTACAATCAACATCATAGCGTCAATCATACGATAAACCAGTAACACTACTATTGAAACTTGAACATATGTTTATGTTATTGCGACGTGTACAGCTTGGTCGGTTACATTGACCCAATAAATGAATATCAGTACTGTTATAAGACACTGAACATCTTACAAGGCTGTTACGTATATTCTTAGGTCTTTTATAGGTCAAAATGGGTTTAAATGAATGTAAAGACTTAACACGTTTCTTTTTTGATAATCTGAACAAATCCCAGTATTTGTGTAAAATTTTAGCAATATTAGGAAGTGATGTGTTAAAGCATACAGTAAATGGTATTATTGAATCAGTATTTCTCTGAGTAACACATAATGCACTTTCCTGTGTCATATTTTTCACTTGAGAAAATCCATTTTCAATAACATTTGTTGGATAATTTCTACTTTTAAATTACTTAAATAAACTAGATAAGGACTGATTGAATACATCATCATCAAAAATAATACGTCTGTAGCGCTTTGCCTGACTGTATGGAATACTCCGCTTACAGGACATGGGGTGAGATGACGTAAAATCTAAGTATAAATGCATATTAGTGGGTTTACAAAAAATATTTGTAACCACAGTGTCTAGTTCACTTTTTGATATAGAAACATCAAGGAAAGATACACACTGTTGAGATATATGAGAGGTAAATTTTATGGTTGAATGGAAGTTATTTAAATTATTAATAAAAGTGTTTAAATCTTCTAAAGAGCCATTCCATATCATAAAAATGTCATCTAAAAATCTAAGCCAAATATATGGTTTAATAGAGGTATTGTTAAGAAAATCTTCCTAAAATTTACCCATAAAAAGGGAAGCATAAGACGGTGCCATAAGACTTCACATAGCAGTACCCATAGTTTGTAAATAAGTATCATTATTGAAATCACAACAGCTATTTTCAAGAACAACTTGCAAAAGTTTGCTAACATTATCAACATTTACATGGATATTTATAGTTTCTTTTCTAAAAAAATATTTACAAGCATCTATTCCCTCACTATGGGGAATGTTAGTGTATAAAGAAGATAATCTAAGGTTACAAAGTAGCAATCTTTTTTCAATTTAATTTGTTTGTATCTTGTAAATAAAGTCTGTTGTATCTTTAACATACAATGGTAAATGTTTCATAGCTGGATTTAAAACATAGTCCAAGTATTTAGAAATATTTTCCGTGTTGGAACTGCATGCAGACACGATGGGCCGACCAGGATATCCAAGTGGAAGACTGGCATCAAATGGCTTGTGTGTCTTTTGCAGAATGTAGAATTGGGGATTACAGATATTAGTTGATAATAAGTCAAACTGCTTACTTATACCGGGGTTGTTGTTCTCTATTTCTTCAAATCATTTTTGGATATTTTCATTCGCTGACTGGTGTTGGTTGTTGTTCACTTTTTTGTAGAAATGCTCATCGTTTAATTGACGAGTAACTTCTTCAATATATTTATTTTTATTCATTTCTACAATAGTATTTGACTTGTCAGCTTTTTTAATAACAATATAAGGATCATGTGCTAAATTTTTCAAGGCTTGTAGTTGGTCTTTGGAGATATTTGGTCGGAACCGTTTCTTCTTATCATTATGTAAAATTTCATTTGTAATGGCTTCTATGTAAAAAGCAAGATATATGAATTTTTTTAAATAAATATTTAGACATTATTGTTTCCAAAATATCATAACTGTTTGAATAATAAAGTAATGCATCCAAATAAATTCAATCTTCAAATAAGTTACATGTTCTTTAAGATATAGCATTGTATAATTTGTGTGTTTTCTAGCCGCATGAATTTAAAGCTAGTTTAGTGGCTGCTGTATAGTGGATATGGTGTCTGCTTACTGGCTTAGTCACTGGGAGGTCTCTGTATTGATCCCTTGGTATAGTGGATATGGTGCCTGCTCACTGGCTTAGTCACTGGGAGGTCTCTGTATTGATCCCTTGGTATAGTGGATATGGTGTCTGCTTACTGGCTTAGTCACTGGGAGGTCTCTGTATTGATCCCTTGGTATAGTGGATATGGTGCCTGCTCACTGGCTTAGTCACTGGGAGGTCTCTGTATTGATACCTTGGTATAGTGGATATGGTGCCTGCTTACTGGCTTAGTCACTGGGAGGTCTCTGTATTGATACCTTGGTCAGGTTTTTTTTTCCACTTTTTGGGAAGATAGCCCATGGCTTTGGAATTGGGAATTTTATCGGCATTTTCATGAAATTGGGAAAATAAATTCTTATAATCATTCAAATTAAAAGAACAAAACCATATAATACTTTGTTAGATGTAATTGAATTGAAATTGAGATAAAATAAGCATTAGACATCTTTCTAAAAAAAAAAAAAAAAAAAAAAGTATACTTTTTGGGATTGGAAACATAGCCGAATTTCGGCTATAAAATCGGGCCAAAAAAAACCCTGTTGGTATAGTGGATATGGTGCCTGCTTACTGGCTTAGTCACTGGGAGGTCTCTGTATTGAGCCCTTAAGTGGGAGCATTCTTCAGTTCGCCCTTACGACTCTAAGTACTGGTCCTACCCAGGAAACAATTTGTTTCATCAAATGTCTCAATTTAACTTCACAGCTTGCTCAGGCAGTTGATTGTAGCATACACTGATTTAACATAATAAAAATAATGTGATGTGCCAGATCAATTTTGATTGACAGGTTTTTTTAAAGCCAATAAGTTTAAGACTGTCAAATTACACACACAGACTAAGTATTGAAGTATTGAAAGCCACACCTGAAGCTTTTGTCAGTTTACTACAAAATTAATCAGCAAAATGATTTCTACTACAAAATTAATCAGCAGGATGATTTCTACTGTTGGGAAATGTTAACACAGCTAAATTGCTACCAGTTTCACAGGAGGGGACTTATGGTTCTCGCTCTGTGAGTCCATGAGTCCGTCACACTTTTCTGGATTCTGCGATAACTTTAAAAGTTCTTAATATTTTTTCATGAACTTGGAACATGGACAGATGGCAATATGGACATTATGCACGTCATTTCCATTTTTCCTACGTCTAAAATTCTGGTTGCTATGGACACAAATAAACTAGAAATACTGCTAAAAAGGTGGTTTTCTGGATCCTGCGATAACTTTAAAAGTTCTTAATATTTTTTCACGAAACTTCGAACATGGATAGATGACAATATGGACATTATGCACATCATTTCATTTTGTTCCTGCATCAAAAATTCTGGTTGCTATGGCAACAAATAAAAAACATATTCTGACAATGGTGGGATTTCTGACATTGGTGGAGCCGGTAGGGGACTTTTATTGCTTGGCAATAGTCTTGTTTATTATCAATGTAAAATTATGTGGAACAAAATGACAGCATTCTTGTTTTGCAATTAAAATATTCAATACATACACCAGGGTTCGCACAGGGCTTGAAAAGTGCTTGAAAACGAGTCCTAGGCTTGAAAAGCCCTTGAACTAAGGTTGGCCTTGAAAAAGTGCTTGAAAAGTGCTTATTTCATGTAAAAAAGCATTGAAAATGTTTATTTCTGTTCAAAATTACTTTTATCATCGCCATGAACTTGACTCGTTCTTAAGGGAAATATTACGAAAATTTATCATATATTCCTTCGCGCAAAAAGTTGAGTACGAAATATAAGTTTGTACACTACTGGGTACAAAATGTTAAGTGTACACGTCACAGATTATGTGTACTACGTCAGAGGTTCTACATTGTAATCAATTTTCGCGAGTAAAAATGCAGCGATGGGGTAGTGTCGTTTCAAACCAGAGTGGTTAACTGAATATTCCTGGAGCTACTTTCTGGTCATAAACACAGATGAAATGCAGAAAAAATGCTTAAATAATTACAACTTATACGATACATCAACATTCTTTTAACATAAATATTCATGGCGCTATTTTCTGGTCATAAACAAGTTGTCAAAAGGACGTTAATCGTTATGTTTTGCGCAAAACTTATGAATATTCCTGGGTACAGAAAACAAATGACATTCAAAAAGCACATTGTTGGGTCTATATTAAAACCATTGGTGTCAGGGGAATGGGGGAAAGCGCTTTGAAAAGCCATTATAAAGGGGAAACCCACAAAGAAAACATGAAATTGAGAAGCAAACAAGGTTCCTGCAATGTGTTTTTTGGTGAAACAGGAAGGTACTATTGTTAAAACTGTTGAATCTAAAACAGACACAACAACAACAGCCCCGTGAAATACAAAATGTTATAGTAACTGACTTCTATCTAAATGATATAAACTAGTCTGTTTGATGTGAGCATAGAAAGAGACAATGTGTTTGTTTGTAATATCTTTAAAAAGTAAATACATATGTGAGACTCATTGAGTTAAGGATGGATAACATGTATTTGTATGTAATAACTAGAAATAACATGTATGAGTTATTGTGAAATAAGTTTAATGTGTTTGAGCAAATAAATGATATATTACTGTGTTAATCTGGCTTGAAAATGCATTTTTTTAAAGGAAACTAACGTACGGTTCTTGGCCTTGAAAATGAAAATTTGGCCTTAAAAAATCCTTGAAAAGTGCTTGAATTTAGGTTTGAGATTTCTGTTTGAACCATGTACACGTTCCTTGTAGGGATCAAATTTTATTTTGGAAACTTTTGTCAAATTTTTTAAATTGTTTTGCCACTTACAAACTAGCCATTTTGTAGCAATTCATAAATCATTCTAAACTGCATATACTTAGTTTGTACTTGTATAGTTACATTTTGAATATAAATGAACATAATGTTAAATCATGCAAATTTTTTAGTTCAAACATTCACATAACACATACAATAAAACATAGATTATCAGTAAACATATGAGCTTATTTAAATATCAGTCATTGTCTTTCTTGGCTAAGCCGCATGGAGCATGTTACCGGTTTCACCAGAGGGGACTTAGGCCATCCTTAAAAAAATTGTTTGTTTGGCATAACCTGACCCAGGTAAATTTGGGTGGGTAGGTAGGTAGGGATTTTATTTTATTTTTGTATTTTTTTTTCTGACATTGTACTCAAACATATACCAAACTGAAAGGTAATTATCAAATAAAGCTCCAAGTCTTCTGCCTCATGAAAGGCATGAAATAAAATGTGCATATCACTTGACTACAGAAAATGAAAACAAGTAACCTAGCAAATACGTAATTAAAATACTATTTTGTTTACATATTACTTTACAATAGCATAGTTTTTGAGTAAAAAACAAAAAAGTAAGTATAACATTTTTCCTGTACGAAAATGTTTGGGCAGACTGCAACCAGATTATGTGCAGAATAAAATACACAAAATCTGTGTAGAATATGTGCAGAAAATATTTGGTGTCCATTTTAAATGAGTTGAACCAGATTTCTATTTATAGATTTTTTCAATATAAACAAAGAACGAATTCTGTACAGATTTTACGAATTATTTAAATTAAGCAGAATTTGTTCGAGGCAGAAAAAAATCTGGCAGAATTAAATCTGGGGAGAACCAAAATGTGAGAATAGAATTCTGTGCAGAATAAAATCTGTTTAATATTAAATTCTGTACAGAAAATTTTCTGTACAAAAAATGTATCCAGGTAGAAAAAGCAAAATAAACAGACCATCAATAAATAACATTTTTTTTATGAAATTTTAAAATGAAAACAATAAAATGTACACAATGAAATATACTGACAGTACCAATATTTTTGTTGTTGTTGAATTGATCACATTATGACAGGGTAAAAATTAAAAAATCACCCCCTATTTTTAGTCTCAATTTAAACAAGATGATTTCATTTATTTCCTGGAGAAGTCTATTTGGAGTGTCACTGCCTTGTTGAAAGAGGTGTCATCTGGCACTGTTTTGCTGTGGTCTTTGCACCACATCCAGACATAACCTATCGGAAAAAAATAAATGTTTACACATTTACATATTTGTATCATTCCCCAACAAGGGCACCGCATAACAGGTTCCAACGCTCGGCTGCGGGTGCAGTTTTGATTAAATAAAAGCTTGTCAGATATATTTTTTTTTTTTAGAGACCACAGTGACCTTGACATTTGACCTAGTGACCCAAAAATAAGTGTGCGTGTAGAACTCATCAAGGTGCATCTACATATGAAGTTTCAAAGTTGTAGGTGGAAGCACTTTGATTTTAGAGCAAAATGTCAAGGTTTAAGCACGTCGGAAAGGCTGACGCTGGACGGCGAGCTGGCTATGACAATACCTCAGGTTTTCTCCGAAAACAGCCGAGCTAAAAAACTGATACATGGTGAAACCAAATTATTCTAACTACTCAGTTTCAAACAGTAATGCCATACCTGTACTAAAGACATCATACATCAAGTGCCAGCCCAACAAAATTCACTTATAGCACAAACATCCAATTGAATTTCAAACCATTGTTTGATTCTAGTATTAATTAGACCCAAAGTTAAAATGCGATCCCAATAGTTTTTTGGTATTTAGTAAATGTTACTTTGACCTTGATCCGACTTAAACTGCAAACAACTAAATTTTCTACGTTTGCATTATTGTTTGATTTTGTTGGATTATTGGCTGTTGTCAACAGCATATCAACAATATGCCTGTCATATCATTAAGTTAACCAACTCAAAGTATCCTGGAATAGCTGGTTTACTAGGACCAAGTGCTTATACCAAACAGTGAAACTAATGTCAGTAAGTTGAGTAACAGACAACTCCACTACTTCATTCAGAGGATTAGGGTGAGAATGGCTGTAAAAAGGATAAAGCTAACACACAATTTGTGTCCAATACCTCCATCCAAGCTAAAGTTAACTTTTTTATGCTCCCCCAAAATTTATTTTGGGGGGAGCATATAGTCGCCGCTTCGTCTGTCCGTCCGTGTGTCCGTCTGTGCACAATTTTTGTCCGGGCTATTTCTCAGCAACTAATGACCGGAATTCAATGAAACTTTATGAGAAGCTTCACTACCAAGAGGAGATGTGTATATTATCAGCGGGTTCTGGTCGGATGATTTTGTACAGAGTTATGGCCCTTTGAAATTTTCCATTAACTGTTCATATAGTGCAATTCTTTTCCGGGCTATTTCTCAGCAACTAATGACCAGAATTCAATGAAACTTAATGGGAAGCTTCACTACCAAGAGGATATGTGCATATTATCAGCGGGTTCTGGTCGGATGATTTTTCACAGAGTTGTGGCCCTTTGAAATTTTCCATTAACTATACATATAGTGCAATTCCTGTCCGGGCTATTTCTCAGCAACTAATGACCGGAATTCAATGAAACTTTATGGGAAGCTTCATTACCAAGAGGAGATGTGCATATTATCAGCGGGTTCTGGTCGGATGATTTTTCACAGAGTTATGGCCCTTTGAAATTTTCCATTAACTGTACATATAGTGCAATTCTTGTCCGGACTATTTCTCAGCAACTAATGACCGGAATTCAATGAAACTTTATAGGAAGCTTCACTACCAAGAGGAGATGTGCATATTATCAGCGGGTTCTGGCCGGATGATTTTTCACAGAGTTATGGCCCTTTGAAATTTTCCATTAACTGTACATATAGTGCAATTCTTGTCCGGGCTATTTCTCAGCAACTAATGACGGAATTCAATTAAACTTTATGGGAAGCTTCACTACCAAGAAGAGATGTGCATATTATCAGTGGGTTCTGGCTGGATGATTTTTCACAGAGTTATGGCCTTTTGAAATTTTCTATAAAAAAAAATTTGTCCCCCCAACTACTGTGCCCTCAAGACGTTTCCTTTTATCTGAATATATAGTGCAATATTGTGACAAAAAAAACCTTTGGGGAGCATCACCCGTCTCCGACGGTTTCTTGTCTATTTTTAGTGACACATTTGGGCTCTGTATGCAATCCCTATCTTGGCCTCAATGCAAGGTCATCAATTGAGTCTAGGCAAACTTAAGTTATTGACCAGATATGCCCTACCCGCATTTAATAATCTCATTTTTTATCTTCTTTGAAAACCTGGTCATAAATTTAAATAAAATTCCTACCACTGTTTCATTATGTTAAATACCTAGCAAAAAAAACAAGACAAAATGTACCTTTGCAGGCAGAAATGATGACGGCATCAAGCACAGGCTTTATGTCATGCTTGTTCCCCGCCAGAACCTGACCTCTTGACCGTTCTTGTGTCTCCCTCGGATTTATGGCTGTTTAAAAACAAATGAAAGCACTTCATTCGACTTAACTAAAAAATATATTGTAAGACAGAAGTTGATCTAAATCAAAATCTGTGAACATTGCTAATCAAACGTTAATAATGTATGCTTTATGATGATACAATCAATGTTTATGTCTTGAAAAGACTAATAAAAAAAGACTTTTATGAAAAAAACTTTTACTTTAATACCTTACATACCCGGAACTAAGTTTCACCATCAGGTAAAAGGCAGCACTGCAAAACTTGCGCATTCTAAATTTTTTTATTGTGGTTGGATAATGTTCCATCAGTTGAACCATCTGGTAAATTATAATCATTTATCTTTTTTAACTTGCCTGCTAATGCAAATAAAATGAGGGTCAAAGGAAAATATTGAGCTTACCAGTACCTAAGACCCAAAGTTAAACTCAATTGATTTGTGCAGTTTGTCACTTGTGTTCAGAAGATTTCATTATAGCAATACAAGGAAGAATTACCTTGGTGTCTATGTTTTTGTATGTATAGGAACCATTTCCTAACTTGGCGTATTACCATTAAAACAAATGTTGTTGTTTTTTTTAAGATTAGCAAAAGTGCTATTATTTGAAAAAAATGTTCAAAACAAGTTTCATAAAGATTTCTTGTTTCATTAAGATTTGACATTAAATATTTCCACAACAGTGTTTACATGGTAAATGTTTGAGGCACAATGGATAAAAGGCAATCACAAAAGCTTACAATAAGAACAACCTTGTGCTCAGGTGATCTAAAAGCCTCCTTAAAAGATCTTATATATACATACATAGACTGACATCATATAGCTCACCATGATCATTTAGTGCTAAGGTGACTTAAAAAAAAAAGTTCTGCTCAATAACTTGAGTTTGGATTGCGATACTGCATATATCATGTGTATGCAGGTTCATTGCTTACATACAGACCTAGCATAGGAATTCATTCGGGGACCAGTCGTTTCAAGGTCAAGGTCATTGTTTCAAAAACTAGGAAACTATGATTTATGCATTATAAGTTGAATATGCACAACCAAAGTTTCAATTTTAAACAAATTTACAAACAAAGCCAAATACTGTCAACAGATTAAATACATATTTTGATGAAAGAAAAAGCAAATTTTAACATACCTCTGGTAATAATAATTCTTTCCTCATCGTCTTCTGCGCCCCATTTCATGGAACTTTTTGATTTTCGCTTGAAAACTTCGAATGTCAAGTCTCTGAGATTTTGTCGCACACTTACAAGTGTACTATCCTTTTCAAAGTAGACTAAACCACCTTTTTAAAGTAGACTAAACCAAACATCTTTAAAACCATATATATTACAACACTTTAATAATGTTATGTCTTAATTTCTTAATTGTTCCTATTTATAATTGTATTTTTATTTTTTGTCACAAAATTTGTTATGTTAAAGCACTGGCATTCAAATGAATATTTTCATAAAACGAGAGCCAAGTAAAGTAAATGTGCTGAAATAGGAGTAAATTTATCACACCTGACGCTGGTGTTTGGGTAAACTTGGGTAATTGGATCTCTCTCTATCTTGGATATCATTGAAAATGTCACTGCTGACAAACAGCAGACAAAATGTCCTAGCAATTTTCAATATTTTGGGACAATTTATCCAGCAATAAGCAAAGAATAAAAACTTTGTAAAAAAAAATAAACCTTATTTCACTCCATTGTAGATTTTTCTTGAAGCCTGTTGGATTAAATTGTAACTTTCTATGTTCTTTATGGTATGAACAATAGATACTGCTGTTTGTTTTTTTTGCTAATAATATGCTGTATTTTTTGGTCATTTTAACTATTGTATGAATTGAACATAACTGTTAGTTTTCGGTGAATAGAGAAATGTTTCCTGCAATAAACAATAAGAAACTGAAATCAGAAGTCTGTTTCTTAAATTTTACAAGTCCCAATTTGAAATGTTGAATCTAAATTTTTTCTAAGTCCAACATTCTGCCTCATTTTTCTACCAAGTACAGAAATTCTGCCTGGCTAAAATGCAAAGTGCTAAAAATCTGTCTTGTAAAAATTATAAGTGTTAAAATTCTGTCTTGTGTAATAATCTTTACAGATAAAATTCTGCTTCATTGTAATTCTGCTTAGAAAATCTGTACAGATTTCAAGGTATATTCTGTGTCTGTGTCCTCTTTGTACAGAAAAAATGAATTCTGTCTTGATTCTGGGCAGATTTTGTACAGACTCTATACAGAATTTGCATAGAATTTTCGTACAGGTAATTTCAATCAAGAACAAAAAGGTGTAACATCTTTGACATGTAACTAATTACATTTACTTATCCCTTTACATTTCCCAGTAACAATACATAAATATGATAATGATCATAATTAATTAAATTAAAAAGAGATGCAGAAATGAAAATACAAACCTCTTACAGCTGTTCTTTAGTATTTAAAAAAAAACGGCAGTTGTTGAACTATGAGATCATATCACTTTAACCACCCACTTTGAATCTTCTTTGCAACAAACTTACTGTTGATTTACACATTGTAGTAAATACACATTGTTTTCATCACACAATATTTCATGTGCTGAAAGAATTTCAAGACATTTGACACTAGAATTATAAGTCTAACCCTTTCCCTGATAGACCCCTTATCTGATTTGCCTTCCCAGGCCAATACCAGTCCTGCTGTTCTGATAACAGTGACTCCATATACAGCTGATAAGCCTGACTACACCATCTCAATAGGGTTATTTGGAAAATAATGGAAAATTTCTCAACTGTTACACCTGTCTTGTTTAGGCTTAATTTTCACTTAGTTCCTTGCATTTCACATCATTTGTGTCAATGCAAATATTGTAGAGAAATAAATTCTCCTTCCAACCATATAAATTTTAAGTTTGTATTCTAAACAACGCATGATGTTGAATGAACAACAAAGCCACACTTTTTTCAAGTAAAACATAATTGTATTAATGATTTATTGACAATAAATACTGAAACATTAGGCGGTTAATCTTTTGATTTGTCGGCATTTTGTTTCATTTCAGGCTCCATGCAGTTTTCAGATCATAATCTCTGTGCTTTATTACCCGAACTCGTTAGTTTCTGGACACTTGTGCTACTGAAAAAAGCCAACGGGATTGCTTTTTATGGCCCAAACAAGCACAAAGTGTCTAATATCCCGTGTGTTTTATCCCTAAATATTAGATAAGCACGTGCACTATTAATTATTATGTTGGTCAGTACAAAAGGCCTACTGAAAACCGCCGACTGCGTCTTTGTTTTATTGCTCAATCAAGCAGCGATAATCAAATATCCTGTGTATTACAAAAACACAAACTTTAGATAAACACATGTCGTCTGTCAAAACAATAATTGTATACGTCGATTAACATGTCGAAGTAATTCTCGTATTTGATCTCGGAAACGGGACTTGCTTTAAACATTAACCATTACGATATTAATTTTCATAAGATTTGCTAAAAACAAATGAGAACCAAACAAACATACACAGACAACACAAAATATTAATTATTATGACAAATTAAATAGAAAAAAAACGTTGGTTTATTTTCGAAAAATCACTTTTACTTTCTCCCAATTTCCAGAAAATGACTTGTACATGTTGCATAAAATCTAAATATAGATGATGCTGTTAATTGGTCGTTGTAAAAGAATATGAACTGTACACGGCACTTTGCGTGCAATCAGATACAGTACAATAATTCTTGCAATATTGAAGGAACTAAATTATGAAAATGATACAGTGTTTATTACTTTTATTTTATTCAGGAAAATGTCAAAATCATTTGCGAGATACCCCGATACTCAAATGGAAATTTACTACGAAGCTTTTACAATGTTGTCGGCGCTACGCAGTTTTTGTGTTTAAATAAATACACCCACACCAATTTTCGTGTGCTTTTTGTTAAGACCAACACTGGACACGAAAATATCATGGGCATATACATGTATTTATTTGCTGCTACAATTTGTAAAAGGACATGAACTGTACACGATGCGCGCACACCACATTAAGTTATTTACGCGTGTTGGACTATCCTTGTCCCGATTGGACACGACACCTATTTCATCAAATCTTTAAATAAAAACATATGCCGAAATTCATTTGATACTTGAGAAAAATGTTGGATGTCTGTGTTAATGAGTTTTCATGAGCACTTTTGTTGTCAATATTAATCAGAATTTTCATTTGAAAATGGACATTGGGAATATACGGGATTATCGGGTAATGGATAGACACGGAAAAATTTGCATGTATGCGGTAATCGATAGAGACGGTAATAAACGCATGTATCGGGGAATCGATAGACTCGGGATTATACGCATCTATCGGGGAAAGGGTTAATGTTGCTCAATTTTACCAAAAATTTAAGCTCAATTTAAGTTGCTGAAACCAAATTGTTTACAAAAAATAACTTCCTGTGCTCCAAATAACTTGCTGTGCTCCAACCAATCAAAAGTGGTTTGTTTTCAAATAGATGGTGCCAGAACCAATCAAAAGTCTATTAACACCCCTTTGTTTGGGCTAGATGGAGCACTGATAGGGACTAGTGTTTATGATGCTAATGGATCTCTTATCTGATCCTGATCTTATCTGATATTTATTGAATTATACACAGCACACTTAGCATCTTATATTTACTTTACTATATTCACTTTCAATATTTTTAATTAGTTACTCAGCCTGATTTAGTTGTACTTTTCCCTTTAAAAGCTGCTCTACTGATTCACATATTTTATGAGCAGACAAATTGCAACAATATTAAAGACCATAAACATTATGTGAAGATAAAAAAGAATTCAGTACAATCCTCCTATTACCTATTAAACACTATATCTCTGTCCTTTAACTACAGTTATTTGCTATACACCCTTTCAGTTATTCGCTTTTACTAGTGTTAGAGTTGTGTCCCTTAGCCGGATGTGACGTCAACGGGGGATAGAAATTCGCCAGAGAAAATAAAATTTTACTGTGTCGCTGAAGAAATCAACGTCTTTAGCACAATATATGCGTAAGTTGCACACATGTTTTATTTTTATTATTTTATTGACGCATATTAAAGCTATCGCTTGTTGTATATTTACTTTTAAGTACGATGAAGTGAGAAAAAATGCATTAAACATTCCGTTTTGTCAAGACACATTTCATGTTCGTACATATGCCATTACACCTGGATTGGAACCTAAAAGTAAATATTGTATAAAAATGCCAAATTTTGAAAGCAAAGCGTATTATGAGTTATTTTCAGAAAGTTTATATTTGTAATCATGATTTTATCATAGGAATTATATGATTTCGGGGCTTTTTTTATTCTTAAATAGAACTAGAAAGTAGAAGAATGTGAATGAAAACCAATCAGGAGAACGGGTCATTTAACTTTCATGTTTTTTACACCAAAATCTCTATATTTATAAACTTTCAAAACCGAAACTATCCTTTGTTTCTTTGAGTGTTTGACTGAAGTGTTGAAATAATATAAAAATCAGCTGCAAAAAAAGCATTATATGTGGGTTTTTTTCAGGAATCATCCCAAATGCTATGTTCAGAAACAGTGAAGTACCATGGCTGAACCAGATCCTGTAACAGAAAAGAAAGTACAACAGTACACGACTGTGATTGTCATAAGGTTTGTTTTTTTGTTTAAAATGTGAATTCACTATAATAAATACTCCTAAGTTTATTATTAATATAATTATGCAAATACATACACATTGGTGGCATGAATATATCCGGACATAGTCATGTACCATAAGTACACTCTAATAAATATTGACTCGGTACAGAGACCCAACATGAAAGCATACAAGTTCAGCTGTCAGGTTTTAAGCATTATTGCCACTTAAAAAAAAAACATGTAACTTACACTACATTCAGTATCGATCATATTTATTTCAAACCATTTTCTAAAAAAATAATATGATGAATTTTGTATGTTGTATAAGTAACATGATTTTTTTCTAAAGAAGCAATAATGCTTAAAACCTGCCTTTTTATTTTTTGTAGCTGTATGCCAAGGATGTCCCTGGCGCTGTTTTACCGCAACTTCAACCAGAAAGATGCAAAGTTACAGAGTTGCGAATATGGTTGAAATGCCGGGGACAAGCTGTGAAATCGAATGAGACAAAAGCCGAACTTTGCTTGAGGTACTTATTTTATATCGCCTTTTCAGGCCTTTTCCTGGTGTATCTACGGGTCAGTTAAACGGACCCATTCCCTAACCTAAATTGTAATTTGAAAAAAATAATTCCCAATAAAAAAAGAAAGAAGAGGTTATGATTATTTTAACTCAATTATATGTAAATGACATCTAACAAAGTACATTACCATGAATAATATGATTTTTCATCTAATTTGAATGATTGTGAAGGGTTATTTTATATTAGTTTTTCCCAAATCAGTTGATTTTTGGCACGAAAAATTCACAATCCTGCAATTGCTTTTTTCCCAAAATGGCCAGGAAAAAGCCTGCTTTTTATATTAAAAACGCACATTCATGTTGTGAATTTTTTTCTATGTTTCTGTCAACCAGTCTGTTAAAAATAAGTTTTATCTGTTTAGTCAGCCTGACTCGACCACACAGCATATAGTACTTTACAATGTATATAACATGCATAGTGGCACACAGCTTTCTGCTTCAATTAAAATCCCTGACATAATAAGTTACATTACTCTCTTAAGTCTGCATTAGAAATTGGTTGCCACTAGTTAAATTGTCTTTATACATTTTTTGGTCACAAAGAAGATAGGGGTGGCGTTTATTAGGTGGAAAACAAGTATCTGAAACAGACTCTGGAGTAGTGCTTTTTTTGTAACACCTTAAATCTTAATGTTCTGTTACAAAGTTTAAATCTTTACTTTTATATATTTTCCAGGGTAAAGAAATTCAGTGACAACCAGGATAACATCCTAATTGTGGATCCTTATCCAGACCAGCCATTTGCAGCTAAGCAGAAGTCGTCCTGTATGAACTGTCAAGGACAATCAACAGTGTCAACAGCGGAAGAACATCTTAATTTGGAAGAATGCACATGGACCCAAAGCACCAGACCGATCTTCAAAGACTTTTCGTACATGAACATTCTGGAATGGACCAAAAGTTCTGGTAAAGGTTCAAAACTGGGTGTTGAAAAGCCTATTCAACGAGGCTATGTGTTTTTTCATGACGGTTATGTATTCGACACATGGACATCTGAACGTAACAGTTCAACAATTGTTAGATGCAAGTGTTTCCGCTCCATGAAAAACCGGTAATCAGAAATAAAGAGTATTGAAATAATCTAAATTATATTTGAAAGTATTCAATTTTGTGTTATTTTAGTGTCAGTATTTGTGAGATTCACCTCAAATCACATTTATTTATTCAATATAATCATAGGATCTCAGCTTATTTTGGTGCAATACCTGTATCTGAATGTTTGTAATTTTCAGATTGTGTTTCCTTAAATTAGTTTATGATTTCTAGCTTTCACATGTTGTCTTTCATCATTAATCTTACAATTAATGATACTTCATACTGTTTTGTGATGAACTATGCTACTCAAATGTGCTTATCTTGCATTATTTCTGTTGTAATAAAGCTTATATCATTGATTACAAAGTGTTTTTACTCAAAGGATTACGCAAATCTGTAGCAGAGTCTTAGTGAAATAGTTGCTATGGTGTCTGCTAAGCAATCTGGAGCAACCAGTTTCGATCCCCATTGAGAATCAGTAATGGTTCTTCCCAGGAAACGAACTTAAGTACTGATTTGTCTCAATATGCATTGGACTTTCTTAGTTTTACCTAATATTTCCCAAAAAAAACTAAAATTTCTATTAACAAAATTATTTATTCAGTAGTCATACAATCAAAACAAATTAACAAACATGATTAAAAAGATGTATATACAATTTTTATGTAAAGGCCACACACCTTATTTGGCATAGTAAATTTAAGTATGAGTGACATATTTTATCTATGCCAATTAGATTATCTGGTGGTTACAAGGTAGAAATCCATCTTTTTTGCACTTTACAACTTAAAAATAATCGCGTTTGTCGAAATGGATGTGTACGTCTGGAAATCCTACTTTCGGTTTTAAAAGCAGTACTGTTTGAAAAAAATAATAACTTGCTATTAAACTAGGCTATAGATTTAATTTTATTATGCCAACTAGAATATATCTGGTGGTAACAAGGTAGAAAGCCATCTTTTTTTGCGCTTTAAAAAGTTAAAAATAATCGTGTTTAATATAGAAATCCTTCTTTCAGTTTTAAAAGCAGTTATTCCTGTTTGAAAAATAATAAATTACTTGCTAACTAGACTATAGATTTAATGAAAATTTTGCACACTTTCAAATTGCATCTATATGAACATGTACTTTATTTCAAGGTGTGTAGCTTTAAGTACTCTTTAAGCATTAATCTGTAACTAAATCAATGCTTATATCAAGATAATTATCAAAAACTTTATACAAAGCCAAAAAATGTACAAATATTACATGAACAGCCAATGGTTTTTCATTAGCCTACATGTAGTATGATGTACACGAACAACAAATGTTCATATAAATGGTATGTATGTTAAACACCAGGACATGGTATAATTGGGTCTTGGAAAAGAGTGAGCAATGAGCAAACTGTCCAAATTTGATTAATTATCCCAAACAGAGAAACCAGAATGACCTGATCAAATATGTGAAAACTTTTAATCTTGTTAATTGCACGTTCCACTTGAATTCCCTTCAACAGATGTGGTTTGTCCTTCCAGCAGTCGAATAGTGTAGGGATGGCTCCTGGTTTTAGATACCTCCGCTTAGCAAATCCAGATTCATCAAGACAGTCACGTTCAAAATGGAGAAAACAGACAACCGTATTGTGACTTATCTGAAAGAAAAAAAAAGAATAAATAAATATGTGTGCTTTTTTTTAATCACATCAACACTATTTTTCTGACATGAAAATGTATAGTACTTTACATGTTTTATTTTTCTTTATACAAAATCATTTAAAGTTTTACTGAAACCACTAACAACTGACCTTAAAATGTCTGTCTTCATGTCTTCGTATTTTATTCAACCAAACAGCTTGAACTGGATCATCTTCAGCTGGAAATGCATGATAGCTGGGCTTTCCATGGCCTTCTAACAATCCTTAGCCAGTGGTGTGACATTTGGGCACACAGCAGATCCTGTTAGACTGAAATTTTATGAAGATCAACTAATAATATTAAAAAAAATCAAGTGAATAACAACTTTACCAATTATTTTGGATCATTAAAATCAGTATAACAAAGTCCACAAACGTGGTTAACAAATAATAAGATGTGTTTTTATCCTATTGGTTAAGAATTTCATTTTATTTGTATTGATATTAATTATTATATGTCTATAAATGTTTTATTCCCAAATGTTATTTAAACAAATCAATTGACTAAACAATTTAATTTACCTTCAACTTCTTCTCGAGTGATACAGTAATGTCTTGAATCTGTTTTCCATCCGGTTTTGAGTCGAATACTGGTGTTGCTGTGTAAAACTGGACAGCATAGTCGTGGTCATTAATCTGTTGAACAAAATTCTGTTTCATAACATTCATGATAACTGATTCATTGTACTTTACACATTAATACACATTAGGCCGGGTATAGCTTAGTACAAGCTCTAATCAAACAAATAGCTTTTTAACAAACCATATGTTGCATTGGATGCCGTTGGCTTTCAATTTAAAAAAATGGTCAATTGGTACAAAAGCACGGTATGACTAAGACCAGTACGAGCGTCCTTTAGTTGCTTCAAAATATAAATGCCAACGAGTGTTCATACTTTGACGAATACGAAATGTCCTTAGATAAAACAAGTCAATATTTCCACCTATTTAATCTATATCAACATTTCTGAACAGGATTTATTTCAGTAAAAAATCCTTCGTTTGAACGTTTCGTCCTCGCGAAAACATATAACAGACAAAAACAATACCGCTGCTTTATCAGCATTATAAACCGAATATCAAAATTGCATAAGAAAATAATAAATTATTAATAATAAGGTCAGTACAAACCTTTTCGTTCATATTTTAAGTCCATTTACACCGTTGAAAACACACATTGTCAAACAGACATCTCTTTGTTTGCTTACAGTCGATAATCGGGTATCCCCGGATGACGTCATTCAGGGGAGGTAATTATAATCAGTTAATAACTGAAAGGGTGTATAGTGTTGCTCTTTTTTATGAAAATGCACTAAAACTTAACTTGTACAGAAAGAAATTTTTGTTTGCAAATCAGAAGATACACTAATATGCACAAAAAATGCACTTCATTAAAAAAATGCACTTATTGCATAAAAAGATGCACTTTGTCTACAGAAGATACACTAAAAGTACAGTAAAATACACTTTAAGATAATGAAAATACAGAAAAAATGCACTTCAGTGCACTTTATTATGAAAAAAGTGCAGAAAAAATACACTTTTCTGTAAAAATGCTGAAAAAATACACTTTTTAAAGCGTATTTTGTTAAAAAGTGAATTTTATTTTGAGAAGGGTTAAGCCAATGTGCCGTGGCTGCATACTGCGCCAAGATGTTAACAGACGACATATGAAAAAACTGTAAAGCGCCTTTGAACACACATCTCGAGTATGAAAAGGGCGTTATATAAATGTGGTATAAAAAAGGATATGTCTTCAAGCATTTATATACCTTTAGCTGTGAGGGCATCTGAGTGCTTCTCTTATTTGTATGCTCTTAGTAGGATGGCATAGAGCAGTTGAACTTTCTAACTTTCAGTGTGTCTGTCAGGCATCTGTTTCAAGAGCTTGTTTCATTAACCCTTTTATATATTTACCTTATTATTGGCGCATGACTTACAGGTCAAGTTCAAGTTTTTGTCCTGTGTATTGATTTTGGGAGAAGTAATGGGCCCTTAGATACTTACAGATTTACTCTAGAGTAGCAGTTTTCAGGATTGTGTTTAAATTGTGTAAAAGTGTAACTAGTTGTGAGATTTTACAGTCCTACTGATATAAACTTTAAATAATGTGACACTTAACAGATAAACGACTGTTCAGTATCGGTTCATGTTAAATTTAGAGCATATGCAATGCTCAACCAAAATTAAATTAGTTAGTGTATATGTATGGTCTTTGTAGAAGGCATATCGTTTCTGAACTGTCGGTTACTCTGTCACTCCATCAACGTGTCCGAACCTGATGGTTTCATCTCCTTAACACAAATTGTTTTTTATCTGATCATGAACACGTTTTCTAAAAAAGTTTATCACCGTAAAATGAAGTTCATGTTTAATAATAATGAACATTTCCCAAGACGTTATATAATCATTTATAGCTGCCTGTCCTTCCTTAAATCTGTCCGTGACCCTCTTGTATCCGCTCCTATACACTCTAAAGGATTTTCATTAAACTTTCCGTAAATGTTAAGAACATTGAGATCATGTGCATAAGGCTTGAGGCAGTTTTGTCGGCACAGAATAGGTTAATGTCATACTTAAAGGTCTAAATTTCGAACCTCTATTTTAGTATTTTCCCAATAGTTTCTATACCCTTTGGAAGATTTTATACAACTAGGCTAACACGTATATTAAGATGATGTGAATACAGTATGCGACAATCATGCTGACTCAAGGCTGAGGTCAAACTTCAAGGTCGAAAGGTAAAGGTTCTATTTTAGTATTTTCTCCATATATTCTATGACCAATCCGGGATTGTCATGACACATGGCCTTAATGTTGTGGTAATTGAGACGATGTGCAAAAGACACGAGTCGGTTAAGCTAACCCAGGTCAGGTCAAAAGTTTGAACCTTTATTGTTGTTTCCACTCAATATCTCATCTACCCTTTCAATGGTTTTCATGAAACTTGGTGACACTTTTAAGGTGTTTGTTGGTGATTTACGGAAAACATGAGTTAGTCATGCTAAATAAAGATCAATATCACACTTGAAGGTCAATAGTTTATATTTCATTTTTTATAAATGCTTCTTATCTCTTATATCCATTGAGGGAATCTGTTAAAAATTTATCAAACACTTAAACTCAAAGTCAAGGTCACCATTTAAGAGTCAAAAGAATCACCGTGGGGTATATATACCTGCCTCTCCATTGCCTTGCTCTTTGTCAGCAACATGAATTTAAGTGGTTCAAGGTAAACTATCATAACAAAGTGATTTAAACATAACGTCTGAATGTCAATCCTTTGCCCAAATATTCTGGTCATTTTCATCTTTAACAGTATTTATCAATTTAAGTAATTCTGAATTTTCAGGAGTGAATATTGTAAAGCTGAATTTGTGGCTCAGTCCCATGTTGTCATTTTATGCTCATCATCCAGTCTTAATTTTTTGTACAGGTGAACTATAAATGTATGAATTGAGCAAACATGTAAATGTTGTAATTCTTGTGTATGGCATTGTTACCTGCAATAAACATTTAGAAGCCAGAATCATAAGTATGTTTGTTTTTTAATTATGTAAGTCTCATTTTGAAGTTCTGTATCAATAGTTTTCAAAGTCCAACCATAAGCCTCATTTTTGGACCAAATTCTAAAATTATGCCATTCTAAAATGTATAGTGCTAATATTCTGCATTGTAAAAGTGAAGAGCGTTAAACTTATGTTTGGTATGAAAATATATGCAGATAATTTCTGCTTCATTGTGAATCTGCTCTGCAACAATTTGTTTATGTGTACAAAGTTTGAGGCAGATTCTGGGACTGTGTACTCTCTGTACAAAATAAATGAATAATGTATTCATATTGGCCAGGTGTGTAACAGACTCTGTACAGAAATGTCACAAAGTTTGTACAGTATATATAGTTCACGCAGACTGTCAAATTTACAATAGTAAATAAGGGCTATATTATTATGCTTCCCTTCGAAGAAGAGGGGGTATATTGTTATGCACATGTCGGTCCGTCCGTCGGTCCCTCCGTCCACCAGATGGTCTCCGGATGATAACTCAAGAACGCTTACGCGTAGTATCATGAAACTTCATAGGTAAATTGATCATGACTGGCAGATAACTGCTTTTAATTGTCAGGTCACTAGGTCAAAGGTCAAGGTCACAGTGACTGGAAACAGTAAAATGGTTTCCTGATGATAACTCAAGAATAATTAGGCCTAGGATCATGAAACTTTAAAGGTACATTGATCATGACTGGCAGATGACCCCTATTGATTTTCAGGTCACTAGGTCAAACGTCAAGTTCACAGTGACTCCAAACAGTTAAATGGTTTGTGGATGATAACTCAAGAATAATTAGGCCTAGGATCATGAAAAATTATGTAGGTACATTGATCATTACTGGCAGATGACCCCTATTGATTTTCAGGTCACTAGGTCAAAGGTCAAGGTCTCAGTGACAAAAACGTATTCACACAATGGCTGCCAATACAACTGACAGCCCATATGGGGGCATTCATGTTTTACAGACAGCCCTTGTTTAAAAGATTAGTAATATGAAAAATCAGTGTGAATACTCAAGAAATTATCAAGATGGAGACATCCAAACAGAGACAATTTTTTTAACGGTTTTTACCCTTTATAACTGGTATAAATTGTTTTTAATACCGCTCAATTTCCAACCACATTGATAGCAAGACAGTTACTAGCTTTTATTTGGTATTGTTATTTGCTCTAAATCTTGACTTTACTCGCTGCAAAATTTCTTAGCTGGATGACCTAATTTTAGATCCACTAAGAAAAGTTGCTTTGAGGAAATTCCAGATATAAAGCAAATTTCATTACAAAATAAACACTTATAACCTTTCATTTATATGGCTGGAAAGTGAGCGTCATAAAAAAAAAAACAAAAGTAATAAAGGGTATAAAACGGCAAACAATATTTGTCTTAGTTAAGCATGGACCTGCCATCTTCACTATCACATGATTATCTCCTCTGCTTAGAATGAACATTATCATCAACAATGTAACATCTCATTTGTAGAAATACTAAAAGATTTGGCCTGTGTAACAATCTGCAAACCAGTTCTTTATGGAACGCCTTGACTGTCTTATAATACTAAAACTTGTGATATTACATTAATCTGACTGTGCATGAATGCCTGTAACCATTATATATATGTATAATCACAATATATAAATACATAATTCAAATATATACTTATAAAGCATAAATATATAAAGATATTATTTTCTTACATATGGATAAAAAAATAATAATACAGATACGAATGTATTATATACAGATAATCTTCCATTATATAAAGTCATTACTTCTTTATATGAAGGCAAAAGATCTTTTATATGAATGCCTGTAACCATTATATATGTGCATAATGACAATATATAATACATGTTTTGAATATATACAGATAAAGCATTAAAATATAAAGATATAATTTTCTTATATATAGATACAGTCGAAACTGACCTAACGGCCACCTGAATTTACCGGTCACCTGCAGACAACGGTCAGTCTGGAATCCCCCCGACGAAAAACACTCTATATTACACCTGAATTTAACGGCCACCTGTCCATAACGGCCAACGGCCACTATATTCAACTCCGAAATTCATGTTTGAACTGAAATCAACGGTCACGCGTCAGTCGTCTCGAGTCACGAAAATTAAAAACACTGCACATCATTTGTCCGTCTATTTTGCGGTTAAAGCGTTTGATAGCGGTAATTTCCTTTGATATTATAAAAGCGGTCCGCTGCGAGTAAACAAATAATAAGGTGTTGAGAAGGTTTGTTTTCCGGGGATAATTGTGGGGGTTTCTTCAACAGAAAATATGTCAGAGTTTTTGACATGTTTAAAGTAATAATCAGTAATTATATGACCGCTAATTAGTACATTTTACTTACAACATTGAGTATCGATTTTAAAATAACATTTTCGGATCATTCTTTAAAAGAGCTTTCTAGCGTTCACAACACTTTTAAAAGCAATCAGAATAATAAATCACGGAATAACAATAAGTGGTAAACTTAAGTTCCTCACATTAGAGGAGCGAGTCAAGTGTTTGAAACTATTTGCATCTGGAAAAAGTTCACGTGTAATAGCAAGTGAGCTCTGTGTTGGACGTACTTAAGTATAGAGTGTGCTTAAGCGTAAGCGAGAAATTATGGAGAAGTATGAATCGAATGCAAATGTGAGTTTGAAGCGTTGTATTTGGTATGAGGTTGCTGAATTAAAATGTTTTTTTGCGTAATGTTTGCGTACGAATAAATTTTAACAAACGTTTTGCGTCTTTTTCTTTTAATTAGAACGGTACAATATCACCGTACTATCGGTTTATGAAAGCGAATCCGCTTTTTAGACTTGTACGGACGTGACGTCAACGGCACGTCACAAGTTTTTTTTACTGAATGATCGAGATGCATGAGTAAACAATAACACTAGCGTTGATAAATTCACTGCTTTATTTTAATAACAATATGAAATTAAATCAATCTATAAGATGTTATTATGTATTATTCAATGTAAGTAAATTCTGTAATCATGCTTAGTTAACACTGTATGCAAACGATTGGGTGGGGTAACGAGGTAGCACTACTACCAACTGACAAACCATCTTAAAATTGTGATCCGAATTCAACGGTCACCTGTGGACAACGGTCACTTTGGCCATTTCCCTTGACTGACCGCTGAATTCAGGTTTGACTGTATATAATCTTCCATTATATAAAGGCATTACTTCTTTATATGAAGGCAAAAGATCTTTATATGAATGCCTGTAACCATTACATATACGCATAATCACAATATAAAAATACATAATTTAAATATATACAGATAAAGCATTAATATATAAAGATATAATTTTCTTATATATAGATATATAATCTTCAATTATATAAAGGCATTACTTCTTTATATGAAGGCAAAAGATCTTTATATGAACATAAATTAGTATTATGTTGCCACAGATTACTCTGATAACAAACACATTCAACACGCAATTTCATGATAGTTGTTTTATCATTTACACCCAAGCAATTAAAGTTGTACAGTGACATAAGTGATATAATGTCTGGTGCTATCTTCTCCTGTCTGAAGCGCCGTATCACTACTTTTTTCACTCCAATTCTCTCAAGTATCAAACCCATATCAATTGTTGTGAAATGATGCAAAACAATTTTTTTCCTGTGTGTAATAAAAGCTTTGTATATTTTTAATGTTATCTTTAATTCATTAAGATTATATATATATATACATATACAGGGGCGTAGCCAGACATATAGGAATGTTACGCACAAATGGGGGAGGGTGTGGGGGTTCGGGCCTCCCCCGAGAAACTTTTAAAAATCATAACCTAAATGGTAGGCGCTGAGGTGTATTTGAGGGTATATTGGGCACTTAATTTACATCTTGTATTTTACCTGAAAAGTGCTTTCACTTGTTGTGACAGACCAAGAAGTCATGAGACGTAATACACTACTAATGATAATAGCATGTTCAAACTTTATTTCTGCTATTTGACTTTGTGTTTTAATTTATAAAAGGATGGACATTGTATGTCATTTAGCTTGGCTTGTGTATAAATCTACCTGTTCAATTGTCATGAAAGATACAAAGCCTTTTCCTCTTTTGTGCAAATAGGTCAACAACTGTAGCTGCGTTCAGTTCCCTATCCCTGTGAATGTTCATGAGACCAAGTCCAGACATGTATGCGTTCAGTAGTCATAGTTGACCTCAAGTAGGTTTTAGGGCGTCTCATGGTACTGAACGAGCGTTCTGCTGAAGCAGTTGATACTGGCATCACAAGCAACAGGTGGAAGCACCTAGCAACGTTCGGATACAAGTCTTCCGGTAGAGCACGCAGCATGGTTTCCAGAGAAAGCGTAGATGGAATCTGTGTCTGTTCACAGCGGAATTTCCAACTACGCTTTCTCTGGAAACCATGAAATGCTTCCATGTTAACTTCAAGGTCCGCCTGTGCTGCCGAGTAAATTGCATTTGTTTGTTGATCATTATAAAGGTCTTGGACACGATCTGGTAATAGGTACTGCATGGCATATCTTTAATTTCCTTGTAAAAGCCGTTGTTGAAGCTCTGCAAGTAAAAGGTCCGCAAATAATGGTAAATACAGATTAACCCTCCAGTAGTCAAATGCGGTAGCAGCCGGTGCATATGTGTGGTTCTGCTGTTGCCCTGTGCGTGGAAGTGTAGGTTCAACATCAATCGAGCTTGCCATTTCAACGGCTTTTTCAAACAATGTCTGCAATACAAGTGGATCGTTGCATTCTGCCTCTACCTGTGTTTTTACGACTTCCAACAGAACATGCTCTACAACCACCAGTGTAATAATGAAACTTAACTGTGTAATAGCTGCTTTATAAGCGCCAGCCTTTGCATCATTGTGTTGGGCTATATATTCAAGTGTGCGCACAGCCGTTCCAAATGAAGCCTTGAATGTGAAAAGGGCATCGGCTCTGGCCGCCCACTGGGTCTCGCACAAAGTTTTGAGTTTGGTCCTCCTGCCCATCTCAACCCAATCCTCATCACTATTGCTAAGGAATTCTTGAAACCGTATTAACATCTTGGCTGAGTACTGGAAACAAAATGCTATAACCTGGACGGTCGTCATAATGTTTCTTGCACAGGGCTCTTTGGACGCGTGAATAATAGCAAGATTCGAGGAATGCGCTTTGCAATGTGTATAAAGTGCATTTGGAACTACTAGTTGAATGCGGGCTTTGACACCGCGGTGACAACTAGACATATTTGCGGCCCCGTCGTGCCTTTTGCCTGCCATCACATCACCTCAAAGAAGTCTCGTAAATTGACTTGAGGAGATCTTCAATTATCACGGACATTAAGGTTAACCACCTAAGGCCATAGCCTTACACTCACATTAAGCCTTTTTTGGCCATGTTTACGTTTTATTTTTTCTGAATGATGTTACGCACGTGCGTAAGTGCGTATCGCTGGCTACGCCCCTGATATATATATATATATATATATTGCTTACGCAATTTTGTATTAATGTAATTTATTTCTATGTTCATCAGCATCTTAACTTAGTATGGATTTATTTAATAACGTAATTATCTTAATAAAACAACTATTTATGATCATACAAAACATTAAAATATTTCTGTACTGTAAATTTATCTTTACATGTTGAGATTACATAATATTAACATAAATTAATTTTAGATTTTTAACGTATTTTTCAAATTGTATCTGCATATAAAGACGATATGTGTTTATATAATACGATTTATGTTTATATAAAGGTATTTTGCCTTTATATAAACAAGTTATGCCTATATATATATAAAGAGAAAATATTTGTTATCATTATTACATAACGATATATGTTCATATAAAGATATTTTGCCTTCATATAAAGAAGTAATGCCTTTATACAATGGAAGATTATCTGTGTATAATACGTTCGTATCTGTATATTTTTACATTTTATCTATACATTAGAAAATTAAATCTTTATATATGAATGCTTTATCTGTATATATTCAAATTGTGTATTTATATATTGTGATTATGCATATATATTATGGTTACATGCATTCATGCACAGTCAGATTGACGTAATATCACAAGTTTTGTTATAATAAGACAGTGAAGGCGTTCCATAGTTCTTCTTTGAAGTATAAAGTTAGCAATACTCCCATGAGCCTATAAACCCATGAAAGTATATAAGGTAACACTGCTATCATACTGAACTACATTTTATATGATTTCGGTTCAGTTGGATGTTCCTTACAGCTTGACTGTATTTAATAACATTAAAAGTGTGTGTTTTCTGGGATATTAATTGTAAGAAATATACTTTAACATTAATATATCTATTGATTTAATGTAATAAAATCATATTTGTTGAACTTTTATAATCAAAATGGCGGCTAAATATTATTGTTGTACAATCTGCGAGGAAGAGCGGTCTGTAGAAATAGATGCAGATTTTTACTGTAAAACATGTCTTAAATACTTCTGCAGAAGATGTATAAACTCCCACAGACAGCATGGTTGGTTGTTTTTCAAAATATCTCCTTATGGAAAGGATAAAATAATGAAGTGGCCACTTTCTAAGAAGATGGAGACTTCTCTTTTAACATGCGCCAAACACAAGGGTGAACAATTAACAATGTACTGCCCAGACCACAGTCAGCTGTGCTGCTCTAGATGTGTTGAGCTTAATCACAGGTAGCGTTTTATTACTTATTTTATATCAGTGTAAATTATTGCATTGTATTATGCTATTACCATCATCCATTTTAATGTGTTTGGATTATTGTTATAAGTTATATAAGTATTTGCAAGTCATTACATGTGTGCAATTTGTTGCTCAGCTTTCATTTGATAATGTGTGTTTGTTACAAAATAACTTTCAATTGATCAAGTATATGGATTATAAGACACTGGTCATATTTTAGCAAAAACAATATGTGTAGTGTAAACATTCCTTCCCTGAAATGATTAAATAAGTCTTTCTTTGTTGTTTCAAGGCAAACTGCTCAATGTAATAAACATGCTGGATCCTAAGCTGTGACAATCAACATTCAATAAACAGTAAATTCCTCCTAAATAATGTATTTACTTTCATGCGGCAAAGCGAGCTTAAAATCATGAATTTGCAAATAATACAAATAAAATTAGCATCACACAATGCGTTGAAATGTAATGTTTGTAAAGATACCCATAAGATTAATATAGGGCTAGTATTGACAGAGCCTTTCGAAAAGAGCCACGACATATGTTGATCAAACTGATAGTGATTACAAAATAAAAAAATGACTAAAATTGTATAATCTTTGAGCTAATACAAAATTATTACTTTGCAAATAATGCAAATTAAATTTGCACCTTACAATGAATTGAAATGTAACGTTTGTAAAGATACCAACATGATATATATATAGGGCTAGTATTGAACAAGCCTTTCAAAAAGAGCCACGGCATATGTTGATGAAACTGAAAGTGGTAAAATACAAAAAAAGACTAACATTGTATTGCCTTTGTGCTCATTCTAAATCATGAATTTGCTAATAATACAAATAAAATTAGCATCACACAATGCGTTGAAATGTAACGTTTGTAAGAATACCAACATGAATAGTATTGAGCTTTATTTGACCAAGCCTTTTGAAAAAAGCCACGACACACGTTTCTCGGATTATGGAAGTGTAAACAATGATACGCATGATTTGGTGAAAATACCCACCGTTGTTTTATAAGTAAATACAACGCATAGTCGAAAACAAATGAAACAATAAGATGTATCAAACTCAACAAACCTTTGTAATGAATACTTCTGTGTTGGCAACACTTGGTTAATTTGTAATCTTATTCTGTCTCGATTGCTTTGTCACGGTCTCGCTTTGTCAAAATGGCGGCTGTGAAAATTTGCCTTGTCGCGCGAAGTCTCGTTGGGTCGCAAGTCTCGTTTCCCTTTTGCATAACAACGCGTTAGCTTGTTCTTCAGTTCAGTGAGTGTCTCATCCCTTTGTTTGTATAGGTCCCTGTTTCAACTCACTTGAGATTGACCTGCTTATGGTGAGTTTTTCTCAGTCTGATCTTTTTATATTGGTTGGTCGTTGTCTGTCAATTTGTCATCAACAATTAGCTCATGAAAACTATAGAAGCGCAACATGTATTGCCCGATATTCATGGAAGTTTGTAAGAACATAAATTTATATTGCCTCAATGATATTTCTGCCAAATTTGAAACTGGTCCATGTGACTGTGTGATAAAATCAAAGCACTGAAGGCACTGAAGATGTTCGCTGTTGTCCTTGATAGGCTTGTGCGCATTACACAGGCTAATCAGTGTGCACAGGCTAATCTTATTTGACATGCAATAAGCCCCGTTTTCCCTGAAAGCAACCATATGTACAGATTTCAATGATGAACACTAGACTGGCCAATGTCGTCTTACAAGCTGGTAAATACACTCACTGCAGGAGTAGAGCAGACGCTCCTAAGCATTCGTTGTCTGAAGTGCAGACAGGCAGTGGTAGTTGTTACTAGTATAGTGAGTTACGGTTCTTAGCGTAGCTAAGGCTTCTAAGCACATACTGATTTGCAAAACATGCTCTATAAATTTAGTCGTGAGCTAACGCTCACAGCTAAAAACTAAAAATGTAGGTCACATAGTAAAATTTAAGAAAATGTGTTTCAACTCTTCAGAAAAAACATTGTTCGCAGACATTTCCAAATGTGCCAGACTGTTAGACAGGACCGAAGTTTTTAAGACAGGTCCGATTGAAAATGCTATGTTGTCGGTCCGAATGTTCAGTAAATAATTAAAGAGCAAAAGTTTCTTTTTTTCATAGCATTAAAACCTAAAACTAAAAGTGAGCTTCAATAAAATATGAGCAGTACAACTTACGTCGTAGTTTTGTTACATCATTAATGAAATGCTTCTACCCATAGCTACGAACTCTTCCTCCTATGCGGGTAAATAGGTTAAAAATTTAAGCCACATTATTTGAGGTACTTCTTTGATTCCTAACTAGTATAAATGTGTTTTTTTATGTATTTTTAGCTCACCTGAGCACAACTTGCTCATGGTGAGCTTTTGTCATCGCCTTTTGTCCGTCTTGCGTTGTGCGGTGCAACATTTGCCTTGTCAACTCTCTAGAGGCCACATTTATCCAACCTTTTTGAAATTTGGTCAGAATGTTGGTCTTAATGATATATTGGATGAGTTCGAAAATGGTTACTTTTGCTTGAAAAACATGGCTGCCAAGGGGCGGGGCATTTTTTTTCTTATATGGCTATAATGGCAATAGTAAAATCTTGTTAACACTTTAGAGGCCACATTTATTCTCTGATATTCATGAAACTTGGTCAGAAGATTTATCTCAATAATATCTTGGACGAGTTCGAAAATGATGCCAGTTGGTTGAAAAATATGGCCGCCAGGAGGCAGGGCATTTTTCGTTACAGTACAGCCAAAGCGGAACAAACGTATTTCGCGATCCGCGGCGGCAAGGCGAAACGAGTCGATGCCGCGTCAGTCGTTGAAGCCGCGTCAGTATGCGGCGGCAAGTCGCATTTCGCCGCGAAACTTCGCATCTGTCCGCCGAGGCATGCCGCGATCCGGGACATGATGCCGAGTCGATGCGCATCATGAAATAAAAAATCTTTTTAAAATTATAAGTTACATGTAGTTAACAAATTTTGAAAGAACAATTATAATAATAATAATTAAAATCATAATAAATTTATTGTGCGCGGATTGTATTAGCATATACATGTAAGCATAGTTAATGTGTCTGGCCAATTAAGTTTGTTTCCCGCCCGTAGTGTATGTATTTCACACATATACAAGGTCACGTAATTATGTTTTTCGCACATACAAGTGGTCAAGGCTCCAGCATATGGTGGATTTATAAATTAATTGCATGTTAATTTTGCTATTATATTTAAGCTGAGAAAATTAGCAGTTTGAAGCCACATCAATAATCAAGACGGTGACGACGTATTTGTTGATTTGTTAATTATCAGCTTATTATAACTATTGTTTTAATATGCGCATATAAACACGTTTTATTTTGTTCATATTATACAGTAAATATCACTACTAATTACCCAATAATCCCGTATATTCCAGTTTTAAAGCAAATGCTGGTAAATATTTACGATACACAAACATTCTCGATATTTACTTAAGTATCAAATACATTTTGGCATTTGTTACTATTTATATAAATGATGAAATAACGTCTAATCGGGGCGTTTTTTTTTCCACTGAACACAGGATTTACGCCTGACGTGATGTTCATGTATTTATACAACACAAAATACACCCAATCTTTCCAAACGCCATTCTACATGTCTGCATAATTTTCGTTATCTTTTTATGACACAAAGGATATTTTCGCAGTGTTTATTTGACGCTAGAATTTGCCAAAGGTCGCGTTAGCATTAAAATTCGGAAGTGTGTTTCGGATTACAAATTTATAATAATGATAATCGAACGAAACATTAACAGTTACGCGTAATTAATTCTACGCTACACATACATGTATGTACATGTTGGTGGATATCTTTTCACTCGATCCGTCGCGTACGTTTGCGGGGGATTTACTCCGCGAAAGTACGCGAGGTTAATATAGACTCGGCGTCGTTGCGCGGATCGATGCTGAGTGCCACGGCGATACGCCGCGTGAACACACTATTCGGTTGCCGCGTACTAATAATCTGGCCGTGGCGTAACCGCAGATTATGTTTGTGCCGCGTTGGCTGTACTGTATGTGGCTAAAGTGAAACATTGTTAACACTCTAAAGCCACAATTATTTTCCAATCTTTTTGAAATTTGGTCAGAAGGTTGGTCTAAATGATATCTTGGATGAGTTCGAAAATGGTTAAGTTTGCTTGAAAAACTTGGCTGCCAAGGGGCGGGGCATTTTATTTCTGATATGGCTATATATGACTATAGTAAAATCTTGTTAACACTCTAGAGGCCACATTTATTCTCTGATCTTCATGAAACTTGGTGAGAAGATTTATTCCAATAATATCTTGGATGAGTTGGAAAATGATGCCAGTTGGTTGAAAAACATGGCCGCCAGGGGGCAGGGCATTTTTTCGTTATATGGCTAAAGTAAAACATTGTTAACACTCTAAAGCCACAATTATTTTCCGATCCTCATGAAGCTTGGTCAGAAGATTTGTCCCAATGTGTTCAAAAATGGTTACCTTTGCGTGAAAAACATGGCTGCCAAGGGGCGGGGCATTTTTCCTTATATGGCTACAGTACAGCCAAGGCGGAACAAACATTATCCGCTGCTTCGCCACGGCAAGATTATTAGTACGCGGCGGCCAAATTGTGTGTTCATGCGGCGAATCGCCGCGGCACTCGGCATTGTTCCGCGCAACGACCCTGAGCCTTTATCAACCACGCGTACTTTCGCGGAGTGAATCCACCGTGTACGTACGCGGCGGATCAAGTGAATAGATATACATCTACATGTTCATTTGTGTAGCATAGAAACCTAGATTTACGCCACTTTCATAGTTATTAGTTTCATGTTATAAAGTGATATCATGGGCATCATACAGTTTATAGGTGCCTATTGCAACCGTTGTTTATTGTTTGTGTTTTCACTTATATACACTTATATTTGTTAATGCAGCATCAACACAATATCACGGAAAGAGGAAAATAATGCATTTGAATATCAACCGTACTTTGACAACTGACGACAGAAATTAATCGATTTACGATGTAAATCTCGGTTTAGTGCAGATTCTTTCATACGGCACAAAGACACTATTTTGTTTTACGGATCCTTTTTTCTTAGAGGGCTGGATGAGTCATGTAAAATATCGACTATAAATTATTTTTTTATATAAACAACTGGTAGCAAGATGTGTTGCAGATAATTGGTTAGTAACCACATTTCAACAAACTATGTTGTACAAAATTACTTGACCTTGTTAATGTGTGAAATACATTCTTTACGGGCAGGAAACTTACTTACTTGCCAGGCACACTAAATATGCTTTTATGATAATACCTGTTGTCGTAAAACAAACACCAAAAACAAATATGTTTGTTGATCATTTAAAGTTTTCTAATGGTCATCTAACAGTTAATAGGTGTCTATCGCAACCGTTATTTATTGTTTTTGTTTTCACTTAAGATACACTTATATTTGTGAATGCAGCATCAACATAATAAAACAATATCCAGGAAAGAGAAAGTAATGCATTTGTAAATATCAACCGTACTTTCGTTTTTCCCCAACTTACGACAGAAAGTATTCGATTTACGATGAGAATTTAGTTTAAGTGCAGATTTGTTCAAACGACACAAAGACACTATTTTGTTTTACGAATCATTTCGGCTTAGAAGAATGTCCAGTCATAAAAAATATCTTATTTTATAAACACCCGGTAGCAAGATGAGTTGCAGTTAATTGTCATTATTTTCCGTAAAGCCTTTGGCTTTACATGTATCAATAGCATGTCTGTCAGACGCTACGCATACGGCTCGCAATTATAAAGATCCGGAAAATACACCATGCACTACGCTCCGCACAGTACACATCGAAGAACCCGGATAATCATTGTCTTTTTGGCGCTTGAAGCGAGAGCACGATTTTATCGGTGAGTTTCACATGGCCCGATATATTTTTTAAATTATATTGGCTCCACCTAGGAAGAAGTCCAGGTATTTGTTGAGTTTATTATTACAAAAGTTTCCGTTTTTACAGTTCTTTGCTGTTATTTATTTGTTAATTGTAATTCTGGTTAAAATTAAAATGAGCCAGTCCGAGAATGAAGTTCTCGAGTACACTGCAAATGTTCTGTTCTCATCTTCGGAAAGCGAAGGTGAGTTTTCGGGGTTCGAGGCAGATAGCGCCGAACCAAAACAGTGCCAACAACGAAAGCTTAAATCGGTTGTTAATCGAGTACATAAAAGTTCGACAAGAACTGACGTAAATAATAATTCTAAAAATGACTCAAAACAGACAAAGGGAAAGCAAAAAGCCACAAAGAAAACAACCCCTAAGTCAACAAGTGTAGGCTTATTTGATTTAGATAATTTGTCTGCCAATGATATTGATGTACTGAGAAAAAAGCTGGGCATTTTTGATATGCCAGTAGAGGAAGTGTATGATGACTTTGAGGGTTTTGACCCCCAGAATGCCCCAAATTTGAGAATAGAGGTTGAAAATGAAAATGAATTTACAGATTCAGATGCAAATGATTCTATAGGTGCACGAAAATATGTCCAAGACTCTAGCAATAACATGACATCTAAGTTGAAAAATAGTCTTTTTGACGATTCTGATCAGGTTGAAGATTGATCAGACTGGAAATTGCCCAAGATTAAAACAAAAGTTAAAGGACCAGCTATTACACAATTTTTGGCTGACTTAATTAGTGTGGCTTGTACATCACAGTGTGACATTGAATATGTTTCAGAGAAGTATCATGTTCCTGAAAATTGTGAGAAATTAAATCCTCCCACTGTTAACAATGAGATATGGAAAATTTTAGACAAAAGAACACGTACTTATGATCGTCTTTTCCAAGACATACAATCACTACTTTCATCAGGCATTGTCCCAATTCTGAAATTGGTCCAAGTGCTTAAGCAGTCATTGATGACCAATGAAGAGGCTTAAGAGTTAATCTCTGACTCTCTGACATTATTGGGTCAAGCCCAGTTCAATTTGAGTGTCCGTAGGCGATATCTTCTTAAACCTAATCTAGACCAGAAATACAAAAATTTGTGTAGCATAAACATGCCTGTGACAACCCAACTGTTTGGGGACGACATTGCCAAGGAAGTGAAGAATTGCGAGACCAGTCTGAATCTTGGAAAGATGAGACCGCAGCAAAGTTTTCAGCCCAATTTCTTTCCGAGGGGAGGATTCCGTGGAAGGTTTCCACGTAATTTCAATAGAGGTCGTGGCAATGTAAGATACATGCCATATGGACAGGCACCTGCCTTCAATCCTCGAGGATTAAGAGGACCCATGAGAGAAGGACCTAGAGGCGGTAGAGGTTTTAAACCCTCAGCAACTGTATCAGCCCCAAATGAGGGCAATTAGGAGCGGTAGGTAGACTCAAACACTGTTATAAGTCCTGGGAATTTTTTACCAGTGATCAATGGATTTTGAGTAATATAAAAGGCTATGTCCTGGAATTTGAGTCAAAACCTTTTCAAACAGTTATTCCAAATGAAATCTCTTTTAATGAATCAGAAATTCAGATTATTGATCAAGAGGTGGATGATTTATTGAAAAAAGGAGCTATTGTCGGTTCTGAGTGGGAGCCAGACCAGTTTATTTCAAATATATTTGTGGTCAAAAAACCTAATGGACAATTTAGACCAATTATAAACCTCAAAAGGTTAAATAATTTTGTTCATTATGAACATTTTAAACAAGAGCATTTTAAGATAGTGCTTTAATTAATTCAAGAAAATGATTTCTTTTGTTCTGTGGATTTACAAGATGCTTATTTTTCGGTTCCTATTCATCTAGATTATCAAAAATATTTGAAATTTACATGGAAAGGAGTTTTATATGCATTTGTTTGCCTGCCGTTTGGGTATAGTGCAGCACCCAGAGTATTTACAAAGTTGTTAAAACCAGTTTATGCATGGTTTAGGTCCCAAAGTATTAGATGTGCTTACTATATTGATGATTCTATTAATATGAGTTTAGACAGAGATATATGTTTACAGAATGCTGAAACAATTTGTTCCACATTACAGTCTCTTGGTTATGTGGTAAATTCCACTGAGTCAGTTCTAGTGCCAACACAAAGGATTGTGTTCTTTGGTTTTATTATAGATTCCGTTCAGTTTATGATATTCCTTACAGAGGAGAAAATAGAGAAAATTATTCTTAAAGCTCGAAGACTTTTGTCTAGTAGAAGAGTAATAGTTAGAGACCTGGCATCGTTTATAGGTCTTTTAGTTAATGCTTTTTATGCAGTTCTAGAGGCTCCTTTGCATGATAGACAACTTGAACGTTTAAAATTAGAAGGACTTGGAAATAATAACAGTTTTGATAATGAAATAATGTTAAATGGGAGAGTTATTCAAGAATTGCATTGGTGGATTGAGAATGTTAATTGTAAAAATGGTAAAAGGATTAGACCTAAGAAAGTCGGTTTCATTTGTCAAACTGATGCATCTTTATTAGGTTGGAGTTGTGTTGACAACGAATCTGGTAGATTTGTTAATGCTGAATGGACGAAAAAAGATTCCGAATATCATATTAATTTTTTGGAGCTTAAAGCGATTTTTCTTGGGTTACAGTCATTATATGATAAAACCAATGATTGTCATATAAGAGTTTTTTCTGATAATGTATCTGCAGTGACCTATGTTAATGATATGGGAGGAATGACTTCTCAAACAATGGATGGTTTAGCAGCAGAAATTTGGCAGTGGTGTTTAAAAAATAATAATTATCTTTCAGCTGCCTATGTGAAAGGATCAGAGAATAATGTGGCTGATTTTTATTCTCGATATTTTAATAAATCATCAGAATGGATGTTGAAACAAGAGATTTTTGAAAGAATTTGTTCAGAGTATTTTATACCTGATATTGATCTCTTTGCATCAAGCCTTAATTGTAAATGTAATAAGTTTGTTTCTTGGGTTCCTGAACCTCAAGCTTATTTCAATGATGCTTTTTCATTTTCAAGGTCAGATTTTCTAAGGTCGCCGTGGTGTAATGGATATGGTGTCCGCCTTGCGACCGGGAGGTCACGGGTTCGATCCCCACCGTGGGAGCGTTCTTCAGATCTCCCCCAAAGACACCAAGTACTGGTTCTAGGCCCAGGAAACGGACTCGAGAGCGTTTATATAAGCCTAAGGCTTTCGACGCAATCGAGCTAAAATAAATAGGTTTAAACTAAGGTCAGATTTTGAACCATATTTGTTTCCGCCATTTGCCTTAATTGGTAAGGTACTGAACAAACTAGTACAAGATAATGTTAAACAAGCTATATTGATTATTCCATTATGGAGATCTCAAGTTTGGTTCCCAAATGTTATTGATTTATTGATATCAATTCCTGTTAGATTACCTCGTCACAAGGATTTGTTGACCGACCCAGAGGATGGAACATCACATCCACTATCCAAAAGTATGGACTTGGTCGCAGTGCAGCTATCAGCCGACATTTGCTTGTGCAAGGAGTTCCTTCAGGAGCAGTCTCAGTTATCCTTAACTCATGGAAATCAGGAACAGAAAAACAGTATAGTTTGTCATGGCGTAAGTGGTGTATTTGGAATCAAGAACGAGGTAAAAATCCCATTAAAACCTCTGAGACGCAGGTAATAGCTTATTTATTTTACCTGTTGAAAAACAATAAGTCTTATTGAGTGCTGAACACGCATAAAGCAATGCTTTTGCAGACTTTAAATATTTTAGGCAATAAATGGTGTGAATCTCCAACATTAATTAGTAGGTTTATGAGAGGTGTAGCTATTATGAAACCTGTGGTTCCAAGGTACAAATTTACATGGGACATGTCTTGTGTTTTGCAACTTTTAAAGTCGCTTAAGCCTTTGAAACAGTTATCTTTGAAAACATTAACGCTAAAGTTAGTTGGTTTGGTGGCTTTGGCTGCTGCCCCTCGTGCACAAACTATTGTGTCCTTGGATATTGATTGTGTTAAAATTGATTATACTACTTGTGAAGCGGTGTTTTATTTCAAAAATTTGTTGAAAACTACGCCAGTGGGTAAAAAACAAAGTTTTTATTTAAAATTGCAGCACTTTCAGAAAGAAAGTTTATGTGTGTTTCATACCTTAATTCATTATATGAAAAGAACTAAGCATCGTAGACTTTCATCTCAGTTGTTTGTGTCTTATGTTTCTTATAAAGAAGTGTCTACAAGTACTATTGCACGATGGTTGAAGGATGTTTTAGTTATGTCAGGTATTGATGTGGCTATTTTTAAGCCACATTCATTCAGATCAGCAGCAGTTTCTGCTGCAGTTAAAGGAAATTGTTCGATTAATAATATCCTTAAAACGGCAGGGTGGAATACTGATTCCAATTTCTACAAGTTTTATTATAGGGACATTGTTGAAAGGTCTGATGTACCATTTGTTCAGGCAGTTTTTTCGCAGGTTTAATTGTATCATTAAACTAAGTGTTTTTTCATATGTTATATGTTAAAATATACATGTATACATATACAAAGTGAAGGTTTATTTAACCGTATTGTTTTCATTTGTTGACGTTTCAGGTATTTGTATGAACAGTCACAAATGTTTTTCTATTACCTTTGTATTCTGTCATATATGGTTGGGGTATGGAATGCCTATTATCATATTGTATACCTATTGTGTATTATTTTGTTAACATGTTGAAATAATACAATCTAGACGGGAAAGAAATTTAAGAATTGGTTTTATATCTGTGTCTTGCTAGATTTGTTGTCAGTCTTTAAAGATGCTATTGATACAGTCCACTCTCGTTATCTCGACATCGGATATCTCGATATTCTTGATATGTCGAAGTAAGCTCAATGTCCCAAATTTTTTCCTTCTTTATCTATATAAAGTCACTTTAACATCAATTAACTGCAATTAATACACAGCTTGCCGAAAGACTAATTGTTTTTACAAACACCATTCCAAAATGCATTGAGTTATATTTTTGCGTATATAAACCGTCGCAAATTTGCAGAATGTTGTTCTAGCATTGAACTCCAACAGTCATTTTCATTAGCATTTCAAACTACAAAATGTACTTGTGCAGTTCAGTATTCCGGAACGTGATTTACGCATGTTCAGATGGAAAACCATCGTCTTGATTGATCGTGAATTGCATCATAACTTTAAATAGCAACATTACCGGATGTTTACACGACAGTTTAGAAAAATTATAACCGCATGTGTTCATGCAATTCGGTAATAGGTAAAACGTCATTTTAAGCATTTAAATAGCAAAATTAATCGTGCCTCGTAAAAACGCGTATATATCAGGTACAGAGTATTATGCCACACGGTGACGGCTTTAGTTAGACCTCTAAGCAGGTATTTAGATGTTAAAAACAATGTAAATTTTCGTCTCCTTTTTTCGTTGAAAACGCATAATCGAATATCTCAAACTAATGTTATCTCGATATTTTTTCTTGTTCCCGCCGACTTCGAGATAACGAGAGTGGACTGTACATGTAAAGCCAAAGGCTTTACGGAAAATAATGTCCCTCATTCAAGCGTTTGTGACGGATGAGGGTCATTATTAGAAGTAAAGCCAGTGGCTGAGCATGTATCAACCCACCCCTGTTGTTGTATAAGGGTCATATGGAAGTGTTATTCTTCTTTTTCACCCTCCCAGGTTGACATTTACTGACAACAAATAACTTTTAAACAATGATTATCCGGGTTCTTCGATGTGTACTGTGCGGAGCGTAGTGCATGGTGTATTTTCCGGATCTTTATAATTGCGGGCCGTATGCGCAGCGTCTGACAGACATGCTATTGATACATGCTCAGCCTCCGGCTTTACTTCTAATAATGACCATCATCCGTCACAAACGCTTGGATGAGGGGACAGTAACCATGCACATTTTCACTAACTCTTTTGACCTGTTTATTCTTTTCAGTTCAATTCAACAGTGAAAAATGCCCATAATATCACTTCAATATAAAATAATAATGAAACGGTGCAGGTAATAGACGCACACAAAGTAACTTAAACTACTTAAGCCGATTCTAAAAATGACAAAGATAAATTATTATTGAAATTGAATTAATACATGCCCTTTATTATCGTGTTTTGTTTTGATGACTTCGATTTTTGTTAAATTTTCAGGATTACAACAATTTGTTTATAAAAGGGAATGCACTCACTAAAAACACAACAGCACGCTTTTTTATTAACTATGTTATCTATTTTATTTTGAATCCGCGCACATTAAATAATAGGAGTTGACATATTATTGTAAATGTTCTTTTAATTTTTTTTAACAACTAATCATTTAAAAAAGATTGTTTATTTTATGATACATGTACGCATCGACTCGGCATGCCGCGGCGAACAGATGCGAAGCTTCGCGGCGAAATTCAACTTGCCGCCGCATACTTACGCGGCTTCAACAGCTGACGCGGCATCGACTCGTTTCGCCTTGCCGCCGCGGATCGCGAAAAATGTTTGTTCCGCCTTGGCTGTACTGTATATATGGCTATAGTGAAATCTTGTTAACACTCTAGAGGCCACATTTATTGTCCAATCTTCATGAAACTTGGTCAGAATATTCATCTCAATAATATCTTGGAAGAGTTTGCAAATGATGCCGGTTGATTGAAAAACATGGCCGCCAGGGGGCGGGGCATTTTTCCTTATATGGCTATAGTGAAATTTTGTTAACACTCTAGAGGCCTTTTCCTTTTTTTTCATAATGAAACTTGGTCAGAAGATTTGTCCCAATAATATCTTGGATGGGTTTGAAAATGGTTTTGGTTGCTTTAAAAAATGGCCACCAGGGGAGGGGCAGTTTTCCTTATAGGGCTATATATGACTATAATAAAACCTTTTTAACACTCTAGAGGTCACATTTATTGTCCAATCTTCATAAACTTGGTCAGAAGATTTGTATCAAGGATATCTTGGATGAGTTTGAAAATAATTTTGTTTGCTTGACAAACATGGCTTCCAAGGGGCAGAGCATTTTTCCTAATATGGCTATTGTAAAATCTTGTAACACTCTAGAGGCCACATTTACTTTCCGATCTTCATGAAACTTGGTCAGAAGATTCATCCTGATAATATCTTGGACGAGTTCAAAATGATGCCGGTTGGTTAAAAAAACATGGCTGCCAGAGGGCGGGGCATTTTTCCATTATGGCTATAATAAAACCCTGTAAACACTCTAGAGGCCACATTTATTTTCCAATCTTCATGAAACTTGCATAGAAGATTTCTCCTAGTAATATCTTGTTATATCAGGTGAGCTACTTTTTGCCTTTCGGCCCACTTGTTTGTATTCACATTCTTCAGTCAGTGTCACGCTTAACTATCAGCATTTAAAAACATTTGTTTTTACTGCCATTTGCATGCCACAATACACTTACTGAATTTTCAATTGAGAAATTGCATTGTTTTTAACTTCTTTTCTGTTTAAATGTTTTTCTTTAGAATACTGTATAATTGTTGTGATTTCTGAGATTTATTTTTCAATGTTGTGTTGTTCATTTTCTATTTATTTTTTCCCAATGATCATTATCAATAATTTTTAGTCAATTACATGATGTTCCGGTCTTATAAATCCAAGTCCTTTATTTATTTATTTAAGTCAACAGGACATTTATCAGCAGGACCAAATGTCCTGTTGACTTAAAATACTTCTTGGAATGTCTGGTTTGTCCGATCTTCATTATACGTTTTTAGAGTATTTTTTAATGATATATCGGCTTAGTTAAAAAATAGTTCAAGCTTAATTGTTAAATACATGCCGGACAGAGGGATATGTTTCTTACATGCCAATGGTGAAACCAGGCCCCGTGTTCACAAAGCAAATTGACATCGATTTTCAATGTCAAGTGACATTGATTTTCAATTTTTGTCATCGGTTCTCAAACTTGGTGTTCACAAAGAAAATCGTTGTCAAATGACATCCAAAATCGATTTTCAATTTGCAATCAATGACACTGAAATTGACATTGATATTGGGCATTGTCAAATTGAAAATTGATGACAATCACCATGGTAAGAAAACAATATGGCCGACATTGAAAGACGTCTTCGTCGCGCTCGATACTTAAATGAATTGTTTCCAATGGATAGGAGAGTTTTCCGTGATCGAACGAACCCATTGGAAACTTTGTCCCCGATGGAAATTCGTGAACGGTACCGGTTTTTCCCGGAAACTATTCTGTTTCTTGTCAACATGCTGAATTTGGAGAGGGCTACTGAACGTTCTTGTCCTCTTCCGCCGCTCATTTCAACTTTAGCGGCATTGCATTTCCTTGCAACTGGCACACACCACATTGTGACGGCAGGGCTTCATGGAATCTCAAGGTCCAGTGTATCTTGAGCGGTCAAGCAATTTACGGACAGCGTGTGTCTACATCTAAATGACTTCGTTTTCTTCCCAAATATCGAAAATGTTCAAGGGACGGTGCAAAAACAGTTTTACAACATCGCTGGTGCGTATTAGCTCTTAATATAATTTAATCGGACAATTTAATGATTTTTGATTGGTTGTCAAGTAAACAGATAAGGGGAGTTAAATGTTTCTTAGTCGAATCGGGCACAATTCAAAACGTTGTATGAGTACTGTATGCTAGATTTATACGTCTTGAAATAACATACGTGTATATTAAGTATATTACGTGTTTGATAAGTATAATAAACATAACTGTTTATTAGTGATTGTTATTTTTGGGAACACATATATTGACATGAAAGACAGAAGATTGAACTTGTAACTTTTGAAAAAAATATTGCGGAAACTTTGTTTGTAGTATACTCAAATTAGTATAAAATTATCTAATACAAATGTCGATTAGGCTAACAATGTTATTGTCTTTAAAGGTTTCCCCCAAGTGGTTGGTGTTGTTGATGGGACACATATCCGTATTCAAGCGCCTAGCGCCAACGAAGACGATTATATGAACAGAAAGGGATTTCACTCCCTTAATGTACAGGTAAAACAATAAGTGAAATAAAGTCCATGAACATTTCCTCAACTTGTATTTTTTTTAGATTATATATGTTTAAAGGTTGTCTGTTCACAGTGAAAATTGCAAAACGAAACTAGTGACAATTGGATGTTCTGTTGTTTACTTGTATTATTGTGATATCAGACAAAATGACATTGTGCAGTGTGATTTTTATTAAGATTTGTGGTTTCTTTTTGCTCTATAGATGATTTGTGATGCCACTTTTCGGTTTGTTGACGTAGTCGCAAAGTGGCCTGGGAGCGTTCACGATTCAAGGATCTTTCATGAAAGCGCCATACGTCAGCGTTTTGAAAGAGGTATAATGACAATTACATGAAGACTATTCAGTATTATGATTTTATTCATTCATTGCACACATTTATTTAAGCACAGAATTATTACCGGTACATCAAAATTAACAAGCACAATTTTATTTTATTGAAGCGTTTCCATCTTTTCAAGTAGGTTTGATCACCAGCCATATATATAAATTATCTATCCATCCATCCATCCATCCATCCATCCATCCATCCATCCATCCATCCATCCATCCATCCATCCATCCATCTGTCAAGTCTGGTTTTATTTTATATAACAGCTTTTAAAACGATCACATGTATTATTATCACATCACATTTGACAAATGAAAGCAACTTAAAACATCACCTTTTTACGCAATGACACAATTGAATTAGCGTCTCATCAGCCCAATAAATAATTCATACTAACAACAAAAATTGAACTTCATTGAAATCACATCATTCCAAATGATCACAGTAACTAATATCACAATTATTTAAATGTAACATAAACAACAACATATTACATCAATAACGTTATAACTATGTCATAAACTTGCATGCATTAAACAATACACTGCTTGATATCGTTGTTTGACATTACAGTGCTGCAAAATGATCTTTTTTTTTTATAACAGGTGAAATCGACGGTCTTCTGCTTGGTGACTCTGGCTATGGATGCAAGAGGTATCTTATGACACCATATCAAAACACCGACAGTCCTTGTAAGGTATAGTTATTAAATGGATCTTTAAAACAATGTAACATATACTCAGAATTAAATTTTGTTAACCTTAGATTAAACGAAACAAGGACTGTTTGTAAAACATGCATGCCCCCCATATGGGCTGTCCGTTGTAGTGGCAGCCATTGTGTCAATACGTTTTTGTCACTGTGACCTTGACCTTTGACCTAGTGACCTGAAAGTCAATAGTGGTCATCTGCGAGTCACGATCAATGTACCTATGAAGTGTCATGATCCTAGGCAAAAGTGTTCTTGAGTTATCATCCGAATATCATTTTACTATTTCGGGTCACCGTGACCTTGACCTTGTGACCTCAAAATCCTTAGGGGTCACCTGCAAGTCATGATCAATCTACCTATGAAGTTTCATGATCCTAGGCGTATGCGTTCTTGAGTTATCATCCGGAAACCATTTTACTATTTCAGGTCACTGTGACCTTGACCTTTGACCTAGTGACCTCAAAATCAATAGGGGTCATCTGCTAGTATAAGCAATATACCCCCTCTTCTTCGAAGGGTGGCATAAATACTAATCATCATGAAAAGGTTTAATATTTACTTACAGGCATAAAGCAATGTCACCAAACTAGCATTAGTTCTTAACATTTAGTGGAATGATTGCAATATTATTAGTATGTTGTTTCATTTACAGGAACGGTTTAACATATCCTTATGTCGAACAAGAGTGGTGATCGAGCAAGCTTTTGGCGTTCTCAAGCGTAGGTTTCCATGTCTACATTATGGACTTAGAGTAAAACCTGACAGAGCAGCCAAAATAACAGTCGCGTGTGTCATTCTTCATAACATTGGATTAGAGAGGCAAGACATGTTTTCACGAACATGTGAGGATGACACGGATCAGCCACATGTTGTTTATGAAGGAGATGGGTCTGGAAACAGTTACAGAGACCACATCGCAGAATCTTTCTTTTAAGAACATATAGTTATATAATAACAAGGGCTGTATGCAAAACATTCACAGTCATTTTGAAGATAACTAAACAAAGATTCATTCACATAATGATAAACTAACAAAGTATTATATCAATAGCAAAAAGATAAGAGAAGGATCACCGAGGCTGCAGATCAAGAAAGACAAGTTAGAACAAAAGAATAGGCATATCAACAGTATTATTCATTTAAACAGGTATATTGGAAACTAGAAATGTGTCTTAAATGCTAAAGACAAATGCATTTTAAATATTTCACCGGACACAAATATATCTTGAGTCAAACATGTTTCAAGGGGCATATTGACTGCTAACAACAAGTTAAATGGATATTATTTGCAGCAAAAGCTACAAAGGACTGATTCATGCATGCTATGTGAATTACATATATAAATAATGTATGACATTAAAATATGAATAAGTGGAACACCAGCTGCCCATCAGTATAGCACTTTCATCATTTACCAAACTTGGTCCTTTATTTATGGTAAGTAGTGTTTCACTTATTCATATTTGAGTGTCACAAATTATGTATACATTTAATTAATAAAACATGCATAAATCAGTCCTATGTAGCTGTTTCTGCAAATAATAGCTATTTAACTTGTCTATTAGCAGTTGATATTCCCCTAGGAACATGTTAAGTTTAAGATTCAAACAAAAGAAGGCCTTGATCCATTGCAGACTTTATATTTGAGTTTAACAACTCTTTTTTTAAAGTAAAAAGTTGTCTCTCTTGCTCTGCAGCCTCTGTGATCACCTTAATTCTAAGATCATGTAGCTGTTTTTCCTGCTGTTGCCTCTGCAACAGCAGGTCCAACTCAGCCTGTGCACGTCTTGTTTCCAGCTCAAGTAGCTCTTCTTCATAGCATCTGTTTCTCTTTCTCTTTTTCAACGATTCTGGAAGTTAATTATACATTGACAAATTCAAATTGTGCTTAAGAAATTAAATACTTTCTTCATTTTAAAGTTTTAATTGTTATTTCAGTTATGTGTGCTTTTTATCCTATTACCAGACCAAAAACAATAGAATATCAAGTGATCGTATAAATATAAGCTCTATGCTAATATCGACATTTTTAGACCATGGTTTTCCGATAATATATAGTATTTTAACTTTTTTCTAATTATAAACGACCACAAAATAATGAGTAATAGAATATTATGTGCGTGTCGGATAGAGATCAAGTTTATCATGCGAGACTGAGAAACAAGTTGTAGTACATGTATATTCTCTTAATAAAGATTGGTTTAGGGTATTGGTTTATTTGAGTTTTGGTTTATTGTGTAAAAGGCAATATGACTTTCATATATCATCTGCATACTCAAGTTAATAATAGTGTGATGTATCAGTATGCTTCCAGATTCAGAGGATGTCAAAAGATGATTTTTGGTCTTAAAATATTGACATATTGAAATATACCTTTTGATGGTCTTGATGTTGAAGAAGTGGCTACATTCGAGGCAGTTGCAGGCTTTGATGTACACTCAGCAACAGTTAGTGTACACTTGGCTGAGGCTTCATCAGTGTCTGCCATCTCAGCAACATCAGCCACGCCTTCAATACAACAAATTATAACATCTATGAATAAACAAGAAATGTGTCCATGAGACAATGATGCACCACTAATTGGCACCGGTCACAACTTTTGACAGACTGCCAGACATACAGATGTTACTATTAATGCCCCTTCACCATTTTTCGAATCACAAACATCGCAAAATAAAACCAATTAACATTCCACAAATTATTATTGCCAGATATGTATATAATGGTTAAATATTAAACAAGACAAATATATTAAAGCAGAGCCATTGTGTATGGTTCATTGTTTAATGTTTCCAAAATAATCTGGTAACGTATATTGCAGGTCCGTTGCAGTTCTAAATATTCCATTCATATTCATTGCATGTTACAAATTTGAAAGAAAATGCAACAGTGAAAAATAAATTAAAAAGATCATTATACATGCATAACAATCACCTGAATCAATGCCACCCGGAATGCCAATCAGCTGTGGCTTGTCGCGGATGCCATCTATGACCAGGTCTTCCACGGTGGTTAATACAGTTGGAGGCCCCCCTCCAGTTTCTTTTCTGTCAGACTCTTTTTTTTTGGCTGAAATTAAGCGAGGTACATTTATGAACCATTCTTTTAACTTAAATATCATATACTGTAATCTTTGAAAAATTATTAAACAATCAACATTGATATTTTTTATTTTTGATGTACAATAATAATTGGCAGTGATTATTATTAACCCTTTGCATGCTGGTAAATTTGTCGTCTGCTAAAATGTCGTCTGCTGAATTTATAAAAATTAGCATTTTCTTCGATTTTGTTTCAATAATACTATCAGAATAGCATAAAGTTTAGATCCTGATGAGACGCCACGTTCTGTGGCATCTCATCTGGATCAAAACTGTTTGCAAAGGCCTTCAAAATCCGGTTCCAGCACTGAAAGGGTTAAAAAAAACATGGTAAGACTAAAATACTGAACTATTGAATTGAACAGTTCAAAAATAGTATTAACTGAAAGATTAAGCTCTCAGCACATATACCAATGTATTTTAAGAGCATACATCTTTATATTATAACAAATATTTTCTCAATATATTGACAAAAATGAACACTGATTAAGGAATATGTAATAAAGATTAGAGATTACTTGTTAACTATTAATGGGCCAAAGGAACTAACTAATGCTATTATAATTTTTTAATACTCAGAAATTTATTTTTATCATCAAAAATACATTTAACTACATTTTGCCAAAGTATTAAAAATAATCAACAAGCATGAATAATGAGCGTGATTAAAGATCTAGCAAAATATTACTGGCGCGCAAAACACATGTAATGAGCTCATAATATTCTACAATTACATGAAGTTTTTTATTTTTGTGTGCATAAAATACTTAATAAAATTCATTTAATATTATACAGTTTTTACAATGGGTGCAATAAAAGAAAACATTTCACTACATTACATAATGAGAACATGTCATTTTGTTTCATTTTTACCATTTATTAAAACTGGTACATACGATCATGATATAAATGCAAAATGTAAGGTACCTCAACATTTCAACTGCGCATACATGTCTTTTATTTGACGCACTGTCCTAGAACATTGTGTGACACTGGAGCTGAAATGAAAGGTAATATAGTCATATTCTAAATGGAAGAGGACCGTAATTGAAACATATTCATTGCTTATGTTTTTCTATGTATAAAACGGGACATAATAATGTCAAAATGCCAGTCAGAGTTACACAACTTTGCCTGCACAGTCCCCCTATATAGTAAGTAAGTGTTGCAAGTATGCAAGCAATAGCTTTGTTACTTTAGGTATAAAGTGGACCTAAGCACAAAACTCAACCAACTTTTCAATTTTTTAAGTATAAAAAGGGCACATAATTCTTACAAAATGCTAAATACAGTTGTCTGCTCTTGTTTATAGGTTGGGGTCATGTTGATAAAGAAGTACACAAAATATAAAAGCAATATGTCAAAAGACATAGTCGAGCTAAAAATATATGACACATATAAAGACATGAATGTCTATAAAGGCACCCTAGCAAACATGATTTTGCTAGATCTTTCTTATTAATATTTTGTTCTGTCTTTGTTTTGATAAGAAAACATTAACATTTTGTAAAAAATAATCATTATCAAGTAGAAACATTTTTTCATTAACAAAACCACAACAGTTTAGTATTGGAATTTTTTATTTTTTTTTGTTTTTTTTTGTTTACATTGAGTAGCACTATTTCTGTCCAAATTCTCTTTTTTTTCTCGCACAGTGTATTCTATGCAATCAAATTAGTGAACAAAAATATTTGAGATAGTCCTGCATTTAAACAGACAAATGAATCTTACTTTATATATATATATAAATAAGTAATTTCCAATTAGATTGTATCCTATCATTTTGTGGTCATTTATCTCATAACAGTAAAAAAAGTTCAAATGGTCCTTTGTGGATAAGATGTTGCAAAGCTTAATTATATATCCTAATTGTAAAAAGTATCTCTAAATTTTTAAATTTTTTTTTATATAATTTTGTAAAACAAAATTATATAACAGGTTGGTTCAGACCAGGGTAGGAATAACTACTTGCTCTTGGTTATACATGTAGGACTGTTTGGAAAGTATTTTAAGTTTAATCAGAAATATTTTTATATAACAGGTTGGTTCAGACCAGGGTAGGAAATACTACTTGCTCTTGGTTATACATGTAGGACTGTTTGGAAAGTATTTTACATGTAAGTTTAATCAGAAATATTTTGAGAATTTCAGATTGTTAAGCTTTTCTCTTGCAATGCATATACATTATAATCAGTCATGGTTTGAATAATTGATATTGTGCCATATCTCACACTTTGTGACTAATCATACTATGGTATTAATATAATCTAATACTGAATAAAAACTACTATGTAGCCTCTTTTAATGATTTCATATAATCTTAGATTTAGGGCGGACACTGAGACCAAGGATTAACATGCAAAAGGCAATCAGATTCTAGAACCTGTAAGGAATTATGGTGAACGGATTTGTTGATTAGGGCTCTGTATGTGCTAATAATAGTGTAAGAATAGACTAAACAAGGCCGTCATTTTCAGAACATACATTTAATCGTCACAAACACACAGACGCTTGATAGGCTAGATGCTACTAATACTAGTGATATTATTTGAGACAATTAAACATGCCTAGAACTTCAGTGACTTGAAGTTATTACAAATAATTTAAAAACATAATTTTCAGTTGCAAACATGCAGCTGCCAAATATTTTCAGACATTGTTTTTGTTCATAGGTCACTGAAACATTATGAATATATATATTAATGCCGAATTTTCTTACTTTCGGTTATGCAGGCATGTGTTAGTTCTATCAAAACAAATGAATGTTTTGTCTACAGACTAACTTCACTAAGACTAATAGTAAGATGACATTTCAAAACAAACAAGTTAATTGCGACTCACCTATTGAAGGTATCAGCAACCTCTTGCCAGGTTTGTTCCTTTTTTTTGCCACCTAGTGTGGCACCTTTAAATCGACAATATAACTCGTCGTACCGATCATTTATCAGTTGAACCACGAAGGTTTTTTCCGACATAGACCAATGCACCTGAGCAGTCATTGTAGTTGCAGCAGACGTCAACAAAAAACAACTTCCGCTTTACCGCTTACGTCCACAAAAAGTCGAAAAAAAATCGATGTCGTTAAAACCGATGTTGAACGACATCAATTTTAAATAACTTCGTGAACTCGAACTTTGTCATCGATGTCACTTGACAACGATTTTCAATGTCATGCAAAATCGATTTTCGATGACAGTAAAAAGTTTTGTGAACACGGGGCCAGACATGTGAGCACTACATTCTCATGGTGAACTTTTGTGATCCTTTGCCCTTTGAACACAAGACAACGGCATTTATCTTGGCAAATCTTCATAAAACTTGGTTAGAATATTTTGTCCTAATGATATATCGGCAACGTTTCAAGACTGGCCCCGTGTTCACAAAACAGTTTTTGCAATCGAAAATCGATTTTGCTTGTCACTGAAAATGGATTTCCATCGTAGTTGATAGGCACAAATAAAAATTGATGTCAGTTAAAATCGATTTTTGATTGCAAAAATGTTTTGTGAACACGAGGCCTGGTCATGTGAGGTGAAAACTAGGTTCCATGAAAATACAATCTTGTGAATGTTCTAGAGGACACATTAAATGCCCAGTTTTTTGTATGAAACTCTTTGTCAGAACATGATTGTGTTCAAATGATATACCTGATGCATTTACAACTGGGTACAATGTATATGCATATTATTAGTTAACGACAAATCATTTGTTTTTATGAGTTTATTTACTCACATACCGTAGGTTTCCACGTATAGCGCGCTCCCGTATATAGCGCGCAGGCTGTTTTTTTAATGCAAAAATGGAGAAAAAATATTTAAAGACAATAAAACCACCAAATCGGACCGAAAATGGCCGCCATTTTTCAATCCAATAATCCGGGGCATTGGAAAGCTTAATTAAGCATTCAAAATAGGAAGCGTCATTATGATTATGAGCATGGGTTGCATAGCACTATACTTTTTTTACAATTTTGTAATTTTCTAGCAAAAGATTAACAGTCCTGAGGTACACCACTGTTCAACGTTCAATATTTATACACCCAAAATGCAATTGCATATCTTCATGTTCTCATGCATATCTTCACGATCTCAAGTGTCAATTAGTTTCTCAAATGTCAATAAGCGTCTTAACAAGTCGTGGCACATATAACTCAATAACATCTGCCAATTACGAAGTGTAAAATGACCCCCTTTCACACCTACCGTTACCCGCAAAAAAGACCTCATTCGCACCTACCCTTGCCTGCTCTCAGGAATGTCGACAACAATCCCCATCGGAATTCATCAATAAAGAAGTGTAAAAACACAAACAAAGAAATGTCCGCAAGTTTATTCACACAAATATATTTTTGACCAAAACTTCTTCTACCGCATTCATATCTACCAGTAGCGACTTCTTGTTGTTTCGACAATGGCCCCTCAGTCTGTACGATTATAGGGTGGTAGTTTTCTGGAAAAAATCATGGCGGCCATTTTGATTATTTACGATTACCGGTATACAACATATTTTTTACCAATTTAGCAGCCTGGATAGCGTTGTATCAATGTAAAGCGCGCACCAGCTTTTTAATTTGAATTTTGGAGGTAAAACACTGCGCGCTATACGTGGAAACCTACGGTATATTGTCAAATCTTCATGAAACTTGGTAATAACATGTGTTCCAATGATATCTGTGGAGTTCAAAACTGGTCATGTTGGATGTAAAACTAGATCAGTAAGTAAAATTGAAGAATAGGTTTATGAACATACTTGCATATAATATTTATTGCACAATGTTTTCATGACACTTGGTAAGATTTGTCCCATTATTCTATCTTAGACTAGATCAAAGCTGGGTGGTGTAGGGTTAAAAACTAAGTCACAAGGTCGAACTAAACAAAAATCTGATAATACTCTAGAGTACAACACTGATTGTATAATCCTTCTGAGAGTATTTTGTTCCAATTATATCTCGGCTGATTTGAAAACTTTTGAAGTCATTAACATTTGTCTAAATGATATTAGGGCTGAGATAAAAACTAGGTCACTACACATGTAGATCATTTGAAAAGAAAATGCTATGAGCTGTAGAAGTAATACCTGTTTCCTCATTATTCTTGGAACTTGCTTAACATTGATTTGAGTGATTTATCTGCAAAATAAGATATTAAAGAAAACATGTATTCAATGAGGCAGGGTTGTTATAGTAAAATCATTTTTTTAGTTCGGCTGTTTCCAAAGAAAACCCGAGGTATTGTCATAGCCAGCTGGCCGTCGTGTCGTCCGCCGTCCATTTCATGCTAAAACCTTGACATTGTGTCCAGCTTTTGAACATTTGTTCTAAAATCAAAGTGCTTCAACCTACAACTTTGAAGCTTCGTATGTAACTGCACCTTGTTGAGTTCTACATTGCACACCCATTTTGGGTCACTAGGTTAAAGGTCAAGGTCACTGAGACCTCGATATCTGTTCTGATTAAAAATATGATGGTGTATTGTTAAAAAAAAGACAACCAGATGTTGGGGCAGTTTTTATCGCCAGACCATTAAGTGCTATTGTAATCACCCTTTGTCAGGCGTCCGGTGTAGTTGGTGTGCGGCATGCAGTGTTAGGTTTCCGCTTTGCACCGTTTTGTTACCACTCTAGATGCAACATGTGTAATGTATTATCAATGAAACTTGGTCAGAACGTTTATCTAGACAATATTAAGGCCAAGTATGAATCCGGTTCATGTGCATAGAAAACTCCATTATTGAATACGCCTGAAATCAGTGCCAGAACTTCACGTTGCATGCAGCACAACCATGTATATGAATCCATTACAAATCAAATGGTTGGCTAAGAACGCAGGCTTATTAAATAAAGTAATTCAGATGTTTTTCACATTGCCATTAACCACATAAAACTTGTCTTTTATGCACTACTTGAAATTCTTCTGAAAAATGGTTTTCAAAAGTTATTTGGAAAAAAGCACCACTTACCGGTGTGTTTACAGCCATTAACATCAATTTGTGAACCCCATAAAGTCCTGTAATCCTGCATCCTGAATATGTGTCAAGGCTGAGTTCCAATGTTTGTGTCATGTGCGTGTAGAAAGTAGATAAGCAGATGAACAATAACAAATCATTTTTATGTCCCCCACTATAGTAGTGGGGGACATATTGTTTTTGCCCTGTCTGTTGGTCTGTCTGTTGGTCTGTTGGTCTGTCTGTTTGCGCCAACTTTAACATTTTGCAATAACTTTTGCTATTTTGAAGATAGCAACTTCATATTTGGCATGCATGTGTATCTCATGAAGCTGCACATTTTGAGTGGTGAAAGGTCAAGGTCAAGGTCATCCTGAAAGGTCAGAGGTCAAATATATGTGGCCAAAATCGCTCATTTTATGAATACTTTTGCAATATTGAAGATAACAACTTGATATTTGGCATGCATGTGTATCTCATGGAGCTGCACATTTTGAGTGGTGAAAGGTCAAGGTCAAGGTCATCCTTCAAGGTCAGAGGTCAATTATATGTGGCCAAAATCGCTCATTTTATGAATACTTTTGCAATATTGAAGATAGCAACTTGATATTTGGCATGCATGTGCATCTCATGGAGCTGCTCATTTTGAGTGGTGAAAGGTCAAGGTCAAGGTCATCCTTCAAGGTCAGAGGTCAAATATATGTGGCCCAAATCGCTTATTTTATGAATACTTTTGCAATATTGAAGATAGCAACTTGATATTTGGCATGCATGTGTATCTCATGGAGCTGCACATTTTGAGTGGTGAAAGGTCAAGGTCAAGGTCATCCTTCACAAGGTCAAGGTCATCCTACAATGTCAAACATCATATAGGGGGACATTGTGTTTCACAAACACATCTTGTTGCCACTACAGAGACCAGATTTCATGACTCAATCTGGACAAAACACAGAATGTGTATGTTCACAATATCTAGGCCAAGTCTGAAAGTGGATCACATGCGTCTAGAAACAATGTCACCGGGTCAAATCTTTCACTAAATTCTTACCACTCTAGTGGCAACATTTATGACTCATCCGTAATGAAACTTGATCATAGTGTTTTTGTTGACAATACAATTTCATTGTTTGAATTTGGGTCAAGTGGAGTCAAATAATAGACCACCAATTGAAGTATTCCACAATGCATGTTCAGGAACTCAGATGAGCCCTTAAGGGCCATGGTGACCCTCTTTGTTCATATGTAATATGTTTGACATTAATTCCAATATAACATGAGGCTTACATTTGTCATACACAAAAGAAAGGCAAGTGTGGGCTATTATGCAACCAATTATGATAGGAACTTAACAAGCATTTTTGCAAAGCTCACATTTTATGGAGTCATTTGCAGTCGTCATATGTTGAAGTACAAAGCCACGGAAACAGTGCTTTTTATTCGAACGGCGTTTTGTCCTTCACTGTCTGGCTGTCATGTTTCTTTTTAGCTCACCTGAGCACAACATGCTCATGGTGAGCTTTTGGAATCGCTTTTTGTCTGTTGTGCGTCGTGCGTCGTCAACATTTTGCCTTGTGAATACTCTAGAGGCCTTTATTGTCCGATCTTCATGAAACTTGGTCAGAACACTTGTCCCATTGATACCTAGACTGAGTTCGAAACTGGGTCGAAAACTAGGTCATTAGGTCAAAAAAAAGAAAAACCTTGTGAACACTGTAGAAGTCACATTTGATGCCAAATCTTCATGTAACTTTGTCAAAATGTTTGTCTAAATGATATGTTAGTTGAGTTCAAAAATGGTTTCAGTCCGTTGTAAAACATTGCCGCCAGTGGGCGGGGCAGTATTCCTTATATGGCTATAGAGAAACCTTGTGAACACTCTAGAATTCACAATTTTTGCCCAATCATCATGAAACTTGGTTGAAACATTGGTTCTATTGATATCTGGGACGAGTTTGAAAATGGTCCAGATCGATGAAAAAACATGGCCACCAGGGGGCAGGGCAGTTTCTCTATATGTTACTATATATATATATATAGTAAAAACATGTGAACACTCTAAAAGTCACATCTTTGGTCCAATCTTCAGGAAATTTGGCCAGAACATGTGTTTTCTGGATATGACGGTTGAGTTTGAAAATGCTTATGTTTACTTGAAAAACATGGCCACAAAGGTACGGGGCATTTTTCCTTAAATGGCTATACATGGCTATAGTAAAATCTTGTAAACACTCTAGAGGCCACATTTATTGTCTGATCTTCATGAAACTTGCATGGTCAGAAGATTCATCCCAAAAATATCTTGGACAATTTCAAAGATGATGCCGGTTGGTTGAAAAACATGGCTGTCACAGTCTCAGCCAAACATGACCGGACCAACGGTCATACAGTCCTGTAAAATTTTGTAAGGTCCGGCCTGTCAGTCAAATATATAGGGCCGATTGTCTGGTAAAATAAAAAGATCCAATTATTTGGTTTGTAGATCTATAGGTTTAATTGTTAACGGCTCTGAAAGTTTTCTGAGGTGCAAAAATAGCGATAGCGTCTTTATACACGTGCTTTATCATACTTACGCTCTTTTTGCTGACAGAATTTTCCGAGGGCATTTAATGGTCCATTTTTAGCTCACCTGTCACAAAGTGACATGGTGACCTTATATGACCGTGTGATATCCGATGTTCTTTGTGTGTGCGTGCGTCCGTCAACAATTTGTTTGTGTAGACAATAGAGGTCGCAGTTTTCATCCAATCTTTATGAAATTTGGTCAGAATGTTTATCTTGATGAAATTAGGGTTGGGATTGTATTTGGGTCATCTGAGGTCAAAAACTAGGTCACTAGGTCAAATAATAGAAAAACCATCAACAATGTGTTTGTGTAAACAGTAGAGGTCACAGTTTTCATTCAATGTTTATGAAATTTGGTCAGAATTTTTATCTTGATAAAATCTGGGTTGGGATTGTATTTGGGTCATCTGGGGTCAAAAACTAAAGTCATGAAACTTCATAGGTTCATTGATCATGACTGGCTGATGACACCTTTTCATTTTCAGGTCACTAGGTCAAAGGTCAAGGTCACAGTGACTCGAAATAATAAAATGGTTACTTTTTCTTGTTTATCAGATAAAGCCCACAGTTTTCATCCGATTCTTTTCAAACTTGTTCAGTGTCTTTATATTAATGAGGACTCTAACCCTATTGATTTTCAGGTTGCTGGGTCAAACTGGTTAAGGTCACAGTGACTCGAAATAAGTAAAATGGTTTCTAGATGTTAACTCAAGAATGATTAGGCCTAGGATCATGAAACTTCATAAGTGCCTTGATCATGACTGGCTGATGACCCCTATTGATTTTCTGGTCGATAGGTCAAAGGTCAAGGTCACAGTGCATCCAAATAGTAAAATGGTTCCTTTTTCTTATTAATGTCCGATAAAGTCCAGTTTTCTTCTGATTCTTTTCAAACTTGTACAGTGTCTTCATATTAATGATGACTCGAACCCTATTGATTTTCAGGTCACTGGGTCAAAGGTTAAGGTCACAGTGACTCAAAATAGTAAAATGTTTTTTTGATGATAACTCTAGAATGCTTAGGCCTAGGATCATGAAACTTCATAGTTACATTGATCATGACTGGCAGTGGCCCCTATGAATTTTCAGATCAAAGGCCAAGGTCACAGTGACTTAAAACAGTAAAATGGTTTCCGGATGATAACTCAAGAATAATAAGGCCTAGGATCATGAAACTTTATAGGTACATTGATCATGACTGGCATATGACCCCTGATGATTTGCAGGTCACTTGGTCAAAGGTCAAGGTCACAGTGACAAAAAACGTATTCACACAATGCTGCCACTACAACTGACAGGCCATATGGGGCATGTTTTACAAACAGCCCCTGTTTAAAAAGAGCAATATAGAAGCAATAAGTCCAGAATTACTTCCCCTTGAATATGAGAAAATTTTGAAATCCGCTTGTTTACGTAATTAATTCCACAGTTTCCATATGATTATTTCCAAATTTGCACAGTATCTTAATAATCAATGAGGACTTGAACCCTATTGAATATTAGCAGTATTGGAGAAATAAGTACACAATAATCTCCCCTTGAATTTGAGAAAAATCTCCTTGTTTGCGCGATTAAGTTCATAGTTTCCATCTTATGCTTTTCAAAGTTGCACAGTGTTTAAGCAGTAGAGCAATTCAGGCCCCCATGGGGCTCTTGTTTATTTAAGTCCATATCCAGCGACATTAAATTATACAAATATTTTATGCAGATAAATACAAACTGACAATAATTATGCATGTTATTGGTAAAAAACAAATCATTCATTTGTACGAAGCACATTACTCACATGTATAGTCCATCTTTATGAAACTTGGTAATAACATTTAATTTTGTTCAAATGATATCAGTGGAGTTCAAAACTGGTCATGTTGGATGTAAAACTAGATCACTAGGTAAAATTGAAGAATTTTTTTCATGACATTTGGTAAGAACATTTGTCCCAATCATATCTCAGACTAGATCATAAATGATAAGTGGGTGCTGTAGGGTGAAAAACTAAGAACACTGTATTATGTGAATTGGTAATAAGACATCAAACTGGGAATGGGCATCATTTTGATGATTTTCTCAATAAAAACTATTCATTTCATGATCTGAATTTATTTTTGTACTATTTTATCTATACTTCAAGCTTTAATTATAAGCAATTTCCTATGACTTTTTCATTAACAGTGATTTTTTTTAAATAATTTAAACTGTATTTTTAAAAAATCAATAAAAAATCCAGTTTTGTAGTAAAATTAATTAAAATGATGTTATTATATATGCATGTTTATATTTAAATTATATTTTGTAAAACGAAAACTCTAGAGGCCAAATTGATTTTATAATGCTCGTGAAAGCATTTGTTTAAATGATATCTTGGCCGATTTTAAAACTTTTGAAGTAATAACATTTGTCCAAATGATTTCAAGGTTGAGTTCAAAGCTAGATCACTAGGTCATATTTATAGCAAATGTTATGAACACACAGTAGAAGTATTATATGTTTCCTCAATATCCTAGAAACTTGCTGAACATTTATTTGAGTTATTTATCCACAAAATAAGATATGATTTAAGTCAATTAATAAACATGTCTTCAATGCAGCAGGTAGTTTTGCTTATAATGCTACAGTAAAATTACATGTATCTTTTTTCACTCAAGAAGTCACATGTGTGACCCACTTCTAATGAAACTTGCTCAAAACATTGATAAAGTGTGCTGTCATAATATCTGTTCTGCATAAACATTAAACTTTTTTTTTTAACTGACCACCAGATATTGGGGCTGTTTTAATCACCAGACCAGGAAGTGCTATTATTGTAATCACCCTTTTCGGTGTAGTTCGGTGTGTGGCTGTAGTGTTAGGTGTCCGTTTTGCATACATGCCAGACGTCCCGATCTCGGCGGGACAGTCCTGCTTTTGGGCCCTTTGTCCCGGCGTCCCGATATGAGATGATTTGTCCCGACATTCGTAAAAAACGATGTAAGGTCTATAGGTTCACAATAAAATTCGCTATTCAAGCTCTGTTTCGCTAACGCTTACCACCGCTAATCCCTTTATCATACATGCCATACGTCCCGTATTGTCCGGGACAGTCCCGGAAATGAAGAACTTGTCCCGCTGTCCCGGAAATCTGTCAAATGTCCCGGAAATTTACAAAATCCATAGATACATATACCTTATCTTAGGCATAACTGCACCTCGAATCTGTGTATATCTGCAGCGTCTCCATGACAATGCCTACCCGAATAGGCAGACTACCCTACGTGTCAAAATCGATCAATTAACAGGGGTCCTGTTATCATATCGATTGTCTCACGTTCGCGGTCAAACCGAAAAGGCGGCATTGTTTAATGTGGTTGTTAATTGACTTTAATCTACGTCATTATATTCCGCTGCGTAAGGGCAAAGGATAGTTGTTCACACATCTGAAGTCCAACATTGCTGAGTAAAAAATTAAAAGCAGTTTATGTTTGCATGTTTAACCGACAAAGAAGTTGAGTAAACAAGTAATCATATAAAAACGTCAACCTAAATTAATTATATAAATGTTATAAATGAATAAAGGCGCATCAACAACTACGCGTTACACACCGGTCTTAATAACAATAACGCAGTGACGTCACCATCTATGTTTAGAGCGCTTACACTGAAAACACGTGGCTTGTATCTAGTAACGGAAGTAGTAATGTTTAATTTGACGTTAATAGATCAAGTGTATTTTGGATAGGCTTTCGAACTTTTGCAATTAACGATGCGAAACAAAAATAAACGTACCAAAAATTCATATGTCTATAAATATCGCTACATTTTATACATGTCCCGGAAAATTGGCAAAAGTCCCGGACAACTTAACTCAATGTCCCGGAATTGGTCTGAAAAATTATGGCATGTTTGCCTTTATTGCCCCCAATTAACAATCCGATACTACTTCTCGTGTGTACCAGTGTTGTTTATGACACCTTATCAGCGATTTATCGGCTAATTATTGATTTTATCAAGCATTCACACCATGGTGGTCTCCAAGATAGCGGTCACTTATTGCTATCGATAGTTGTTTTATAAATTAATGAAATAAATGTTGAAAATGTGTTTGTTTTTGTCTTTGTTTTAAACGTTTTACAAAACAATTGTTTTGTAAAATTAACTCTATGTCATTAATAAGTCTACTCCAATTAAGCCGCGACAATTGACAAATAACAAACTGCGCATAGATACATGCTTAAAAAACATTGCATTCCGCGTCAAGCTGATGTAACTGTTTGGTAGATAGTTTACTGTAACCCGTACTTTCAGTGTACTGGATAGCCTCCTCTGCGTTAATATTTGCCATTGAAAGTAATATAATGAGTATTGTTGTCGTAATGTTCCAGATTTTGTACTCTAAAAAGATGAATATTATCTTCGTTGTTTGCTATTGCCTTATGTAATAAAACTGTTATTGTTATGGTTTAGATTTCATGCTTCATATCAGATGTTTTATGTCTTGAATAAAAGTATCAAGAGTTTTTTGTTCGTACTATACTGACTACAGTAAAGATGGAATGATAGATCGTTTTAGGTGTCCTGCTTTTTGGTCAAATGTCCCGACAATTTTTTATGGAACTTCCCGCTTTGGACCTAACAAATTCTGGCATGTATGCCGTTTTGTACCGTCTTTGTTACCACTTTAGATTCTCATTTTAATATATTATCAATGAAACTTTTAAACTTTGTTAGAATTTTTATCTAGACAGTATTAAGGCCAAATATGAATCTGATTCATGTGCGCAGCCGGTGCATACAAAACTTCATTATTAAATACGCCTGAAATTGGTGCCAAGATTTCACGTTGCATGCAGCACAACTTGTGTATGAATTCATTACACATCATATGTTTGGCCTATAACAAAGGCTTATTAAATAAAGTAATTCCAATGTTTTTCACACTGTCATAAACCGTATAAAAAACTGTCCTGTATGCACTGTTTAAAATTCTTAAAAAAAAATGATTTAAAAGTTATTTGAAAAAAGCATCACTTACCAGTGTGTTTTCATCCATTGACATGAATTAGTGAAAAAAGCATCACTTACCGGTGTGTTTGCATCCATTGACACGAATTAGTGAAAAAAGCATCACTTACCGGTGTGTTTACATCCATTGACACAAATTAGTGAAAAAAGCATCACTTACCGGTGTGTTTACATCCAGTGACATGAATTAGTGAACCCTTTAAAGTCATGTGATCCTGCTTCCTGAATATATATGTCAAGGCCGAGTTCAAATTTTGTGTCATTTGTGTGTTGAAAGTAGTTTACCAGGTAACTACCAGGCAAATATATAAATAACGCCAGTGAACATGATCGTCACGTGGTAAACTCAGGAATGCCAATTGTGCATGCGTAGTGAATTGTATACATTTTATATATACAATTATCAATATAGTTGCGTTATTTATAGTGTGTATATCGTTATGTCACATATTTTTGCGATGCACTTTTGATTTCACATTGGGAAATTGTATTACCTAATATACTAAAAATATGAACTTTTTTCAAGTTATGTAATATACCAGTCGTGATTTTTTAATCAATATAAACTAATAATTGTAAAAAAATGCGGTATTTTACAACTTTTCTTTTCTTCGTCGTTGTGGTTGACAGTCCCTTTAAGGGCCATGATGGCCTTCTTTATTCATACTATGTTTTTTGTTTGATTATAATATGACATGATGCCTACATGCTTTATACTCAGAAGAAAGTCAAGGCTGTGGGCTATTATGCAACCAATTATGATGGGAGCTAAACATTTTGAAACTATTATATATAAAGAAATGGTTTCATAAATGATAACATGTTTAAATGCAAGATCAATTCGCCATGTTGGTGCAAAAATTCCTATGTGCCTTCTCATTTCAATGTCATATGATACCATTTGCACCAAGGGGGCAAATTATACTTTTGAAAAATCACTTTAAATTCGTTGATTGCTTAACATTAGACGGTAATAAGAATTTATCTCTTGATTAAAAATTATGGAGTTTCAACATTTGTCAATATACTTGTGATTTGTGTTGAAATGGTTGAGTGTATGTGTGTATGTGCTAGTCCATTGTTAATTTTTACAGTATTTAACAATAAGTATGAATTACCACATCATTCTTCATCTATTTATTAATGAAGCTAATGCCAATTTATGCAAGAAAGCAATTAGTAAAGAGAAATTAAGTTCTCATAATTTATAACCTTAAAAAAAAGAAAAATATTATAGTAAAAGAGACATATTAACGGCTTATGCAAAAACATATTTTATATGCAAAAACATATTTTATTTTATACTTAGATTGCCATTTCATAAGAAATATTTCAATTTGGAACACTGAAAACACTGAATGTCTTAATAAACGCACACTTTGTCCTGTGGCACTTTAATCAGTATAATAATGATGAGTTAAATATACATAACTTTATGTTAATATACACATGTTATACACAATTTGTTGTTCAATGCGGTTTGCATTATTTCCCAAACACACAGTAGATAGATACATATTTATTTATATATTTTTATTTTAATAATAATCATAATAGAATTGCCTCTAGAAAAGTAACATGTGAATTGATGTAATATGCATTGTTATTGTATGTGCCTAAATATTTTTTTTGTTAAAATGCCCCTTTAAATTTATATTATAATTAATATCGTTTCGGGGTAAACAGTTGGTTATTGGTCAGTTGATTACTATTCAATCACTTGATGTCTCCTGTGTGGTTGTTTTTCAGACGATGCTTACAAGTAACTCCATTACCTCAGGCTGCCAGCGGGAAGTCAACCAACTTCAAGAACCTGTCTGTCAGCACGGAAAATACTCTTTCACAAATGAAACATTGTCAGACGTATCAGGAGAACATAATGATGTCTCTTAAGGTTTCATACAAAGAACATGAGAGGCTTATTGTGGATGATTTGCGTGTGAGTATAGTATCATATTTACGCGAATGTGAAACCAGCACAGTTAATACAACACATAAACATATGCAATACCCAATCAGTGAAATGCGTGAGGAAATCAAATATTTATTAGCAGATTTTGAGACAAGCACTATTAAGGAGAAGAAAGAAGAGCTAAACCTGAAACAAGCTCCTCTCAAGGTTGTGAGAGACAGCTGCATTAGACTTCAATATGAATTGTTTCATCTCCATGTAGCCATACCAAAAGTACTGGGTAAAGAACTCTCTTTTATTGCCGGTAAAAAATGTCTGGAAAATATACAACAATCTGATATATTTATAAAAGAAAACTTTTCAAACAAGGTTTTCACTGTGAATGGGAAGTCTGTGCACAATGTAAAAATGCCAAGTGATTTAGTCTATTGCCATATCACAGCAGTATGTGCTCTCCCAAATGGACAGGTCCTGGTTTCAGACAGGATGAATTATAAAGTCAAGCTTCTGAACCAGCAGTATCGTGTGGTGAGCCACTTGCATGTGAGGCATGAGCCACTGGACATGTGTCTTATCACACCCACTGAGGTTGCAGTGGCTGTGCATGATGAGGTCCAGTTTATCACAGTAAGCCAGAGCAAACTCGCCAAAGGCAGGAAGCTTAAGTTACAACATGAATGTACAGGTATTGCCCACAACCAGGGTGACCTATATATCTGCTCTCCTACTGCTCTGTACAAGTTCACATTGAGGGGCGAACTGGACTGCAGACTCTATGAAGATACATCAGCTAATTTAACAGGTAAGAATCATGGTGGATTCATCCTAATAACATATGTGATATGTACAGAGATTTTCTAGCTATTTAGGAAAAAGAGTCTGGTCAAATTGATATTTTAAAAATTTATAAAATGGCACATTGGGGAATTTTGTTACCAACTAAATGGACCGATTTTTTCTTAACAACAAATATTCAGTCTTTTCGAAACTGAGGGTAAACAAGAGTTGTCTCGCATTCAGGTAGGTATCGGGTAACAAGTAAACGAACCAAACAAAACAAGTTATTCATCTCACATCTCTGAAATCGTAATATTTACTGTTCATTTAAATTTACGTATACAGTTATTTCTGTATTTATTGATATACTTATATACTAGTTTGTGTACATTAGTATTTTAATGCTGTATTGCCATTTAACATTGCAACCAAAAGCTTTTCATCAGTATAAATTAAGCACCGCTGATAATTAAGCTTTCTGCTTTTAAAACTGTGCCTGTTGCATTATTCAATTGATTCCCAACATTTATTACGTTCTTGTCAAGTATTTCATTGATTCATTCACCTCAGTAATGTGGGTTTATTTTAAATATTGATTGATATTCTTCTGTCACTGTCACACTTGACTATCAGTTTCTGAAAGAAAAATTGTTTTAACAGCAATTTCATACCAGTTAACTTAGTACATTATTTTCTTGAATTTACGATAAATACATTATGATGTTTTTTAACTGATTTTTTGGTTTAAATATCTTCTTTATAATACTGTGTGAGAGTGTTGTGATTGGTCATAGTTCAGTGTTGTGTTGTTTATTTTGAATGTCCACTGACAAAATTATTACCAATGCAATGCCAGTTTGGTACACATAGACCCTGAAGATGTTTACTCAAACTAATTCTATGGTAAAATACACACCTTAAAATAAATTGCAGGCCAACATCAGTACAGTTGTTTTGTTATTGTTGTTTTAACAATATACATTTCATTGTCCCATGCTTTTCCTGACAGGGGACAACTGGAAGCATCTATCATACACTTACAAGTTCATTCAGGAATAATGTTTAAAAATACAAAATTATATAAGAGAAATATGACAATCTGTCAAAAGAGTACAGAATCAAAACTGCACAGAATCATATTAACCTTTACATGATCTTTTAAATAAATAATAAATTGCAATACTTGTAATACTCACGCCTTTTCCCAGGCTCTTTAAGCACCTTAGTGCCTGAATCTTTAATTTATTACTGTATCTCACCAATATGTGTTGCTGTAATTATTCCATATCATGAAAGACATTAAAGATTTATCAGGTTTTAAAAGGCTGATTAGTTTAAATATATATTTGTTCAATTACTGCACTTTCTTAAGTACAGTAACATTTGGTTAAGTGCCTAACATTAAATAAATTCAAAGGAGTAACCCAGTACCCTGTAAATCCCACATATTTTCATCTGTGCAAATTTCTGGAGAAAGACCTGCAATGCTGATACAGTAGTGCATGTCCTTGTTTTGTTCAATTTCAATATCATTATTCAGGATATTCAGAAGTTTCAGCAATGCATCAAAGTACACACATTTAAACAAACAAGATTACATATAACAGGATTTTTTAGGTATTCTTCAAAAGTGTAGAGGATGAATTGATTAATAGAAAGCAATACGAGAAAAAGGGACGGTGGGGTGTAAATTCGAATGTCCTTAATTAATACTTTTTATGCCCCTGTATCGAAAGATCGGGGGTATATTGTTTTTGGCCTGTCTGTCTGTCTTTCTGTCTGTCATTCTGTCCCAAAACTTTAACCTTACAGTAAAGTTTTGCAATAACTTTTGAAATATTGAACATAGCAACTTGATATTTGGCATGTATGTGTATCTCATGGAGCTGCACATTTTGAGTGGTGAAAGGTCAAGGTCATCCTTCAAGGTCAAAGGTCAAACATTTAAAACTTTAATATAGTTAAGTTTTGCAATAACTTTTGAAATATTGAACATAGCAACTTGATATTTGGCATGCATGTGTATCTCATGGAGCTGCACATTTTGAGTGATAAAAGGTCAAGGTCATCCTTCAAGGTCAAAGGTCAAAAATTAAAAACTTTTTATGTCACCCACTATAGTATTGGGGACATATTGTTTTTGCCCTGTCTGTTGGTCTGTTGGTTTGTTTGCGCCAACTTTAACATTTTGTAATAACTTTTGCTATATTGAAGATAGCAACTTCATATTTGGCATGCATGTGTATCTCATGAAGCTGCACATTTTGAGTGGTGAAAGGGCAAGGTCATCCTTCAAGGTCAGAGGTCAAATATATGTGGCCAAAATCCCTCATTTTATGAATACTTTTGCAATATTGAAGATAGCAACTTGATATTTGGCATGCATGTGTATCTCATGAAGCTGCACATTTTGAGTGGTGAAAGGTCAATTCAAGGTCAAGGTCATCCTTCAAGGTCAGAGGTCAAATATATGTGGCCAAAATCGCTCATTTTATGAATACTTTTGCAATATTGAAGATAGAAACTTGATATTTGGCATGCATGTGTATCTCATGGAGCTGCACATTTTGAGTGGTGAAAGGTCAAGGTCATCCTTTAAGGTCAAATGTCAAATTTATGGCATCTGTCCGTCCGAAAACTTTACCATTGGCCATAACTTTTTATGCCCTCCTTTGAAGAAGAGGGGGTATATTGCTTTTTACATGTCGGTCGGTCTGTCGGTCCGTCCACCAGGTGGTTTCCGGATGATAACTCAAGAACGCTTAGGCCTTGCATCATGAAACTTGATAGGTAGATTGATCATGACTCGCAGATGACCCCTATTGATTTTCAGGTCACTAGGTCTAAGGTCAAGGTAACAGTGACCCGAAATAGTATAATGGTTTCCGGATGATAACTCAGGAACGCTTATGCCTAGGATCCTGAAACGTCGTAGGTAGATTGATAATGGCTGACAGATGACCCCTATTGATTTTCAGGTCACTAGGTCAAAGGTCAAGGTCACAGTGACCCTTAATAGTAAAATGGTTTCAGGATGATAACTCAAGAACGCTTAGGCCTTGCATCATGAAACTTGATAGGTAGATTGATCATGACTCGCAGATGACCCCTATTGATTTTCAGGTCACTAGGTCTAAGGTCAAGGTAACAGTGACCCGAAATAGTAAAATGGTTTCCGGATGATAACTCAGGAACGCTTATGCCTAGGATCATGAAACTTCTTAGGTAGATTGATAATGGCTGACAGATGACCCCTATTGATTTTCAGGTCACTAGGTCAAAGGTCAAGGTTACGGTGACCCGAAGTAGTAAAATGGTTTCTGGATGATAACTCAAGCACGCTTATGCCTAGGATCATGAAACTTTATAGGTATATTGATCATGACTCGCAGATGACCCCTAATGATTTTCAGGTCACTAGGTCAAAGGTCAAGGTCATGGTGACCCGAAATGGTAAAATGGTTTCCGGATGATAACTCAAGAACGCTTATGCCTAGGATTATGAAACTTCATAGGTACATTGATCATGACTTGCAGTTGACCCCAATTGATTTTCAGGTCACTATATCAAAGGTCAAGGTCACGGTGACTTGAAATAGTAAAATGGTTTCGGGATGATAACTCAAGAACGCTAATGGCTACGATCATGAAACGTCATAGGTACATTGATCATGACTCGCAGATGACCCCTATTGATTTTGAGATCACTAGGTCAAAGGTCAAGGTCATGGTGGCCCGATATAGTAAAATGGTTTCCGGATGATAACTCAAGAATGCTTATGCCTAGGATCATGAAACTTCATAGGTACATTGATCATGACTCGCAGATGACCCCTATCGATTTTGAGGTATCTAGGGTAAAGGTCAAGTACACAGTGACCCGAAATAGTAAAATGGTTTCCAGATGATAACTGAAGAACGCTTATTCCTTGGATCATGGAACTTGATAGGTAGATTGAGCATGACTTGCAGAAGACCCCTTCCGGTGACCCGAAATAGTAAAAAGGTTTCCGGATGATAACTCAAGAACGCTAATGGCTACAATCATGAAACTTCATAGGTACATTGATCATGACTTGCAGAAGACCCCTATTGATTTTCAGGTCACTAGGTCAAAGGTCAAGGTCACGGTGACCCGAAATAGTAAAATGGTTTCCGGATGATAACTCAAGAACGCTTATGGCAAGGATCATGAAACTTAATAGGTACATTGATCATGACTGGCAGATGACCCCTATTGATTTTTAGGTCACTAGGTCAAAGGTCAAGGTCACAGTGACAAAAAACATATTCACTCAATGGCTGTCACTACAACGGAGAGCCCTTATGGGGGGCATGCATGTTTTAGAAACAGCCCTTGTTCAATATTGAAGATAGCAACTTGATATTTGGCATGCATTTGTATCTCATGGAGCTGAACATTTTGAGTGGTGAAAGGTGAAGGTCATACTTCAAGGTAAAATGTCAAATATATGGCGTCTGTCCGTCCGAAAACTTTAGCATTGGCCATATCTTTTTTAATATTGAAGATAGCAACTTGATATTTGGCATGCATGTGTATCTCATGGAGCTGCACATTTTGAGTGGTGAAAGGTCAAGGTCATACTTCAAGGTAAAATGTCAAATATATGGCGTCTGTCCGTCCGAAAACTTTAGCATTGGCCATATCTTTTTTAATATTGAAGATAGCAACTTGATATTTGGCATGCATGTGTATCTCATAAAGCTTCATATTTTGAGTGGTGGAAGTTCAAGGTCAAGGTCATCCGTCAAGGTCAAGGTCATCCTTCTAGGTCAAACACAAATTCAAAGCGGCGTTATCATGAAGCTGCACATTTTGAGTGGTGGAAGTTCAAGGCCAAGGTCATCCTTCAAGGTCAAGGTCATCCTTCAAGGTCAAATGTCTTTTTTTTTAATTCAAAGCAGCGTTATCATGAAGCTGCACATTTTGAGTGGTGGAAGTTCAAGATCAAGGTCATCCTTCAAGATCAAAGGTAAAAAAAATATATTTCAAAGCAGCGTTTTCATGAAGCTGCACATTTTGAGTGGTGGAAGTTCAAGGTCAAGGTCATCCTTCAAGGTCAAAGGTAAAAAAAAATAAAAAGGAAAACACAACTTTACTTGTTTCTGCTCCGTTTTTTATTAATTTGATTTTAAAATATGCTACATTTGTCTCGTTGTTGTTAATGTCCGTCATTTCAGAAATGCAATATGAAAATCATTTGTTAAATACTCACTGATTGGCTAATAGCGTGTGGTATTGGCTGCAATAGCCAATGAAAATCGCTGACGCTTTACAAGTCGACTAAATGGCACAACGAAACAGGGTCGGGTATTGTAAACAAATTTTGAACAACACTTTTGGCATTCTCTGCAATTTCTTTTCTAGTTTTGGATAAAATACCAGGTAGGTGGGTGAAATGTAAATAAATAAAACGAAAGTGAGTTTTATTTTTATTTGTCGAAAAATAGGGTCGGGCGCTCCCGTAAAACCAATATTTAAAAAAATGCTGGCCTTAGAAGCACATAGTAGTATATATATATATATGAGGTAGAGCAATAACCAAGACCAGCCTTGCCAAATAAGCAACACAAAGCAAAAGATAAAGCAAAATAATAAGCAACTAATAGTAATAAATAATAACAGAGATTTGCGCTAATCTAAACCGTAAGCTTACAAATTAATGAAGACAATTAAAGACATAAAATAAGCATTGCAAATGGTTAATAAGCACATGGTAGTATACAAATATATGACAGAGCAATAATCAAGACCAGCCTAGCCAAATAAGCAGAACAAAACAAAACAAAAACATTGATCATTATCTTCATACAATGATACACTATTAATTATCAAAAATAATTATTATCTATCTATCCAAATTGCAAACTTACGATATGTTCCCATAATTAGCTATTTCATTTGATTACACATTCAACATAAACATACACGAAACTTTCAATGTGTTTGTAGATTAACACTTGCTTTTCATTACCATTTCGGCCTTTGTTTACATTTTAGCGGAGTGCTATCTGTGTAAATGGGCATGAAAATTGTATTCATAATTGTTATTAAATATCTTGATAAATTAACAATATATGCAGTTTTTAAAGGTAATTACTTAAAATATTATGCATGGTGTCCTAGATATTTCCATGAAAGAGCATAAAATTACTTTGATGTGTTTCGCCAAGATTTCTGGAATTGAGCCCGCTGCACAGAGATGGTGTATGTTGAGGCACGAACGACAACTCTGCTAGGAGAATGTCGTTTTTAGATCAAATGTTTTGTGCCTTCCAAAAAGAGTTAACTTATTAAGTAAGTGCCTTATTCGTCTGCTTGCTTTAAGATTCTGATTTCATTTCCAGTCGGTTAATATTAATGCTTTTTACTGATAATGATTTAATCATGTGAAATTAAATTGCTTGGATTAATTTTCGATGAGTGTCTACTTAATTTTTGTTCTTCATATATATAGTAAAACCATCAATAGAGATACAATTAAAATTAGGAATAATTGTGGTAAAAGTGGAAAAATCTAAAAATGAGCAATATCTCTGTATCCCATAATTTTTAGAAATGTCTGCAAAATTATGTAATTAGATTTATGCTCATTTATAAAGAACCAAAAAAAATTCCAACAGTTTGTGATTTGAAAGTATATGTTACTGTCACATGTTACTATACATAGCACTCAAAGAACAACAATACAATGAAAAGATACATCTCATTCAAAATTAACAAATGTTTTATTTATCAATACAGTACTTGCAATGAAGAGGTTGTTTTTTTTCATTTTGTTGCATCACAATTCAAATAATGTGTTTATTATGTCATTGAAACTCATCAACAGGTCAACTTTTTTTTACGCCCTTTTCAATCTTAACAGTTTTCAGTTTTTCAGAACATAACTCTTATAGGCACCAAATTCAATCGATGTCAAAAACAAAGAATTAAAAATAACGAAAGTTGGCAAGCCAGTATATAACATGATTTTATCGTCTGAGGCATTAACATACTTGATGGTTATTGCTGATTTTAAGCTCCATTGGCCAAACGCCAGCGGCGCTTATATCATGGTCCTGTGTCTGTCGTGCGTCCATCCCTGCGCTAACTTTTCCTTTAAACATCTTATTCTCCTAAACTACTGGTCCAATTCTGATGAAATTTCTCAGGAATGTTCCTGGGGTAAACCTCTTTCAAATTTGTTCAATTTATGCCCCTGGGGTAAAATTTGACCCTGCCCCAGGGGTCACAAAATAAATAAAAAATCTTATATAAGGCCTATTTTGTTAAAACTTTCAAAATCTTCTTGTACATATCTATTGGGCATAGGGCTATCAAATTCAGTATGAAGAGACATCTAATAGTCCTCTACCAAATTTGTTCAAATTATGCCCTTGGGGACAAATCTGACCCTTCTTTAGGGGTCACAACATTGAACATATGCTTATATAGGGTCTATTTTGTGAAAACTTTACAAATCTTCTCGTCCATAACCATTGGGCCTATAGGGCTACCAAATTCGGTATGTAGTGGCATCTTATAATACTCTACCAACCCTTGTCAAATAAAAACGCACTTTTTACCAAAACACACATTTAGCGCACTTAAAAGTGCGTTAATTGTGTGTTTTTTGTTAATATGTGCGTTTTCAGTGTTCAAAAGTGCATTTAAGTGCGCTTTTTGTGCGTTTTTTCTTTTCAAGTGCGTTATTTTAGTGAAAAAGTGCGTTTTTTGTGTGTTTTCTTCATCTGTAAGTGCGCTTTTGTCAGTGTAGATGTGAGCAAAATGTGTGTTTCTTATCTAAGAAGTGCGTCTTTTATTTAGGAAGTGCGTTTTTTGTGTGTTTTCTTCATCTGTAAGTGCGTTTTTGAGTGTAGATGTGAGCAAAATGTGTGTTTTTTTATCTAAGAAGTGCGTCTTTTATTTAGGAAGTGCGTCTTTTATCTAAGAAGTGTGTTTTAAGGTTTACAGATGTGGTTTTTTTCTCACAAAAGTGTTTTTTTCTATTTTGATGTGCGTCTTTTTTAAGCATAAGTTAGTCTTTTATTTCATAAGTGCGTTTTTATCATATGATCTGTTTTAAACGGATGTATCTAGAAAAGACACATGTTTAACACACTTCTTAAAAAGTGTGTCTTTAACAACCGTTTAGCAAATGTTGTACAGAAATTGAACAAGAAACAAAATTGTTGCAGGCTCTAACAATTTATTTACATCAAATGAATAAACATAGACATATACCTCAGTAACCTGTAATAATATAAGGGGCAGTTTGAATAATTACTGGTTGTCCATATTAACCTGTTTAATGTTTACATACTTTATCATACAATTTCAATGCATACCCTATTGCTTACGTTTTAATCTCAAACATTTCTAAAAATTTCCACCTAAATCAGACTGCGTGTAACTAATTAAAAATATTGAAAGTGTCAAAAGTATTATGTGGGCTTGATAGTATCAATTATATTTCCTCAACATAAATAAGTATTTGAACTTTCTTATACTGATATTTATACCCTAATACAATTGACCAGTCGCCAACTCCGCCCACATTTTGTCGATCAGCCAATCAGATATCGATTTTTCACACACCCCTCAGCAACGCTTATCTGGCCGCCATTTGGTCCGACAAACAAAGCGTGTTGTACATATGGAATGGACGTAATTTTTAAGCGTTTACACAGATTTTATCCCTTGTCAAAAAATAACCCACTTTCATACCAAAACACACTTAAACCAACATAAAACTGTGTTTTTTCTGAGTTTTTCCTATTGGAAGTTGGCTTTTGCTAATAAAAGTGAGTTTTATGTGCGCTAAACTGTGCTTAACTGAGTTTAAAGTTGGTTATTTTAAAAAGATGTGTGTTTAAGCGAGTTTTTTTCTGTAAGAAGTCGGTTTTTTGTGAGCCTTTTTATTAATGAGTTGGTTTATGTGTGTTTAAGTGTGTCTTTTTGTTTTATAAGCGAGTCTTTTACAACAGCAGTTGGTCTTTTTATAAACGGAAGTGGGTTTAAGCGAGTTTAAATTGGTCTTTTTGTAAATAAGTTGAGAGCTGCAACGAGGCTTAAAGACTCACTTTAACACACTTTTCAACAAGTTGGTCTTTTGTTTATTAATATAACTCATCAACGAAACAATAATTCTTCAACTGGGTCTTTGTTTGATGTTTATAGCCATAAATAATACAAGTCAATTGTAAAGGGGCTTTTTTACAGCTTGTTTGCCATTGTCCCTATAGTACATTTGTGTGCTCCCCATAATTTTTAGGGAATATTTGATGAAAATGGCTCTTTCAGAACATCACAGGTTCACAGATGGACAACAAGTATCACTGACAAAACTATAACAATGGTCAAGCTTAGTTTTATACATGAAAATGAAAGAGTTTGTGTTTCACTTTGAATTTTTTCTTTATGTTTGTTTTTATTATAAACAATATCTTATGATTGTTTTATGTCTTAATTTTTTTTTAAACAATCTTATATGATTGTTTATATTTGTTTAAAACAGTATTTACTTATTAAATCTGCATATTTAAATAATTATGGTATTGGAAACATTATTTTGGAAATAATCTATTTATTTTTGTACATAAGTTATGCAAGATTTTGATATTTTCATATGATACCATCATATCCTTTTTCTTAATTTGCAATAAAATAATAAAATGCCAAACATGACCTGTGTTACATAAACTGTCAACAAAATAACAAGAAAATACCTAAAAACACCCTTATTTCACACCACTAACAATAAACAGATAACAATCTGTCAGGCATTCAGAGCTAAACAGGGTACTGATTATCTAGGGGTAGATAAGGCTACTGATGGGGTTGGCCTAGAGATAAGACTGTGTGGAATGAGATATGAGGCTTTTGATTGGCTAGGAAGAAAACAACAACTTTTGAAAAACAAGCTGGTGTCAGCAATTGAATATTGAGCTAAATTTAATTCAGCAACATTAATATAAAGAAGTGAAAGACTTATAATGGTAGTGTAAAATGTCTTGAAATTCTGTCAGCATGAAGTATTGTGTGATGAAAACAATGTGTTTTTACTGCAATGTGGAAATCAACAATAAGTTGGTTGGAAAGGAGGTTGAACTGCCTGTTGTTTTTTTTGGAATACTGAAGAACAGTCTTAACAGGTTTGTATTGTCATTTCTTCATTCCTTTTTTTATTTAGTTTATTGAATTAATTTTGATCATTATCATATTAATGTATTGTCACTAGGAAATGTAAATGGATAAGTTATTGTATTGCAATTTAAAGGAAAAACAACACAATTTGAAGCAAAAATAGATAAAGTTACACATGAAAAAGTGTAAATGTTGTGTACAGTGAATAATTATGGTTGTGTTTCATGGTTATTGTTATCTTAAATTTTATTTATAGCTATTTCTGGTTATTACTGAACGGATTTCTTTCCCTCATACTTAATTAGAACTTATATATTTTAATTTTGAAGGTTAAACTCTTGCCATAAGGCAAAATTGACATTGATGGGAAGATCCTTTGGAAAGAATGTGCATCATCGCCTGGCCTGATGTATGGACTTTTATACCTGGTTTTTACCCTGCACGAGCTGGCAAACTTGAGGGGAACAAGAGTGGGAAAACCTCGCCCTGTCCTTGACCAAGAAAGCTCGATTTGTTGAGAGGTACACTATACAGGTTATTGCATTTACAATGCCACCAGACCACACAGCCAAATGAGACCTCGCATCTTGGTACATTTTCAAACTGCATTTTCTACCAAACGCAATTTCTTTTAATAATTGATGAAAAGTGCTGAGTCACATGTAATCAATTAAAATTTCAAAAATAAACAAACAAAAACAACAAGCAAATAACTTAAATTTATTATTATTAAAACAACAAGATTACCATAACAGCAATATTTCATAGTTAAGTGGAACGAAAACATAACCAATCAACATGTTTGAAGAATGCCTTGCCCTTTTGAAAGTGATATGGTATGAATCCTTTGCAGATCAACTGGCGTAAGAGATGCTCAAGAGGAGAAGGACACAAGCAGCATCAATGGTACATGTAGCTCCAGCACCTGCTTTCCAGGTCTCTCTACCAGCTGCTTTCCAGGTCCCTCCACCCGCCAAGATCAGGTCTAGGTCCCTGCACTGGCTGCTGTCCAGGTCCCCTAGCATTCAAGGTCTCTCCAGTGGCTGCTGTGCAGGTCCCAACACCGTATGCCGTCAAGGTCCCTCCATACGCTGAAATCAAGGTTCCTCATTCCACTGCGGTTCAGGTACCTCCAACAGCTGAGATCCAGGTCTCTGCAGCAGCTGCGGTCTAAATACTCCACCCGCAGTGGTCCACTGCGGTCAACCTTTTGCTTTAAAATCTTCCATAAATGTCTATTATTGTATAATGTATTGTAAAAATAATCTGTTTGTATTAATTTGCGGTGTTCTATTTTTGTCATATAAACATAATTTTCGTACACATTGTGTTTTTTTCCCTTTTAACCACATGGGGCTTATAATGAACTGTTGTAATAGCTTCACAAAAACCATTTTTTCTAGAATATATCAGTCCAAAATTATTTTTTTCACACTGCAAAATCCCACAAAAGGCTCACAAAAAACCTACTTTCTTAAAAAAAACTCACTTAAACACTGTTAAAACCCACAAAAATCAACTTACCCAAACTCACAAATTGCTTTTGTTTTCTTCACAGATAAAATACTGTTAATAACTAGGTTTAAAGCGAGTTAAAAGCATGTTTTCACTGTGAAAAAAACTAAGAAAGGCGTGCTTTCAGCTCACTTTTTGCTCACTTAAAAACCGTGTTTAGCCTGCTTATAGCTCACATAAAAAACACACTTTTTACCCACTTAAAACCAACTCCACAAACAGAAGTTGGTCTAAGCATGTTTAAAAAACCTCAAAAAACCAACTTGTAGAAAATCTTACTCACTTTAAACCCACTTAAGATGGTTAAAAAACCCACTATGTTGGTTTAAAGCGAGTTAAACCAAGATTCAACTCAGAAAAAACCAAGTCGGCAAGCTAAAAAACCCAGTCGGTAAGCTAAAAGCGTGTCTGAAAAACCCGCTTTTAGCACAGTGCAAATACCGCAGAGTAAAACACAGCTGCCTGAAGAAAACTCACTTTAAACCCACTTAAGACGGTTAAAAAACCCACTATGTTGGCTTTAAGCGAGTTAAACCAAGATTCAACTCAGATAAAACCAAGTCGGTAAGCAAAAAGTGTGTTAAAAAGACTCGCTTTTAGCTCGGTGCCAATACCGCAGGGTTAAACCCAGTTTAAAACTGGGTTATAACCGGATTTTGCTCACTTTTTTGACAAGGGATATCAAATGCATGATCATTACTGTTCGATCATTATTCAAAATTGTAGGTGCTATACATACTTTATAAAAGGTTATTATTTTATCTTTATTTCTTAAACATATGAACGAGTAATAAGAAAACAACACACAATAAATAGTTTAACCACACCAGGTGTGTGTTCTATAAAACGTGTTATACCGTTTGATGCACAATATTATTAAGCAGTTTGGGCAACATAATGATTGCCACATGTGCTTATTAATCTCAGCGTAATTGTCGATGATTAATAAATAACAGTATGTTGCGTGGATCTCAGAATGAAGGAACATTTAGGCACTGTTAGGTACTGTACACAAGAAAAGAAAACTATTTAATTGCTTAAATGATTTCCAATTATATATTTATTTTCTGTGGATCATAAACAAGGGAAATCATTATAAATTGTTAACTTAAATATTGTTTTAACTAAAGTAAAAACAACACAAAGGTGATTTCAACGCGGCTTAAATTAGCCAGCTTAAAGCGACTTCAAGTGTAAAATGTACGGCTTATAATACAACAACAACATTTCTAATACAACATATATTGGTACGGGGAGAAATGTGAAAATTGCAATTAACATATAAGGGCCATCTTGTTATAAATAAGCAAATGCATAATATGTTAAATGTATTCAATTCGAATGTTCGTGAACAGCACCGTAATACCAACATTTCATTTTTTGATAGTGAAATGTAACAGGTTCGCATTAAACATAAATGAAATAAAATGCATATTAGACTATCTGTTAATGAAACCACGAAATTAGGCCTGTATTAAATTATGGTAACAATCAAAATTTAATTTATATCCAAATAAAAAAAATCGGTGTCTTTTTAAAAATAACACAATAAAACAAAGATCTAAACATTTTTAATGAACAAAAAACCCATCATGATATGGATATGTCATTTGCATTTAATAAAAATATTTTCAAAATTATATATGAATAGCCACCGGGTTCACTGTCAGACGGTTGAATACAAGTTCAAAATCAATATGAAATAAATGCTCATTTTTACACGGATTTTTCATCACCTCCCTATATAATATGTATTAGAAACGTTTCTGATAGTCAGTCTGCCGTTAACTCATTTATTTTGATTATGCCATTTCTCTCTGAAGTTTTTATGATTGTATTAACGTTTTACAAAGCAGTTTAGGTTAGTGTGCGGCTTTAATAATTTATTTTATAGAAAAGAGCATAATACATCATTACAATTATAGAATTTCCCTCACGTAATCCGCTATAATTGCGATCTGCTTGTCGGAGTTTTCTAATCACTAGACCACGTGACTATGTGGGTGGAGCGATCGATAATTTGGCAACTGGTCAATTAATGTCTACCACATTGACCATAAACATACATTTTAAAAGGCAATTAAAATAATATTTAAACTATTAATATGATTTGCTAAAACCATTCAGTATGTTATATTTAAATATTTACAATTAAATATAATGTGTTAAGGGTACTGTGTATTATTCAATAAATATGTTGGTGTTGAAATGACTGCCTTATCAGTATTTCTCAAATTATGCAATTTTTGGCTTAGACACAGCATGGAATCAGATAAGCGAATAGCCAGTCCCTATCAGTCCTCCATCTAAGCCTAACTAAGGGGTGTTGGTATACTTTTGATTTGTTCAGGCACCATCTATTTGAGAACCACAGATAGGAAGTTATTTTTTGAAAACAAGCAGCATCAGCAACTGACTTTAAGCTAGAATTAAGACTTATTATTCTAGTGTAAAATGTCTTGAAATACTTTCAGCATGAAGTATTGTGTGATGAAAAAAATGTGTATTCACTACAATGTGTAAATCAACAATAAGTTTGTTGCAAAGGAGATTAAAAGTGGGTGGTTAAAGACATATAAAGTGATATGGTCTAGTTCAACAACTGCCTGTATTTTTGGAATACTGAAGAAAAGTCTGTTGTTACAGGTTCGTATTTTCAATTCTGCATCTTTTTTTTATTTAGTTTATTGAATTAATTATGATCATTATCATATTTATGTATTGTCACTGGGAAATGTAAATGGATGAGTAAATGTAATGCAATTTTAAAGAAAAACAACACCATTTGAATTATTATGGCTGTATTTTATGGTTATTATGACAATAAGTTTAAGTTATTTATACCTATTTTTGGTAATTAATGAACAGATTTTTCCCCCATATTAAATGAGAACTTTTAAATTTAAAGGTTAAACCCCATGGTGACCGTGAAATTTACATTGATCAGAAGATCCTTTGGAAAGAATGTGCATCATCGCATCGCCTGCCAAAAAAGGGAGCAAAAGAGAGACTACCTGATGTATGGACTTGAATACCAGGTTTTAACCTGCACAAGCTGGCCGACATGAGGAGAACAGGAGTGGGAAAACCGCGCCCTCTCCTTGACCAAGAAAAGCTGGATTTGTTTAGAGGTAAAACTATACAGGGTACTGGTTATTGCATTTTAAAGGTGTCACACTTCCGACCAGTCCACACAGCAAAATGAGACCACCTATCTTGGTACATTTTCGAACAGTATTTTCTATCAAACGTATTTATTTATGAAAAGCGTAAAGTCACATGTGATCAGGGGATTAAAATTGTAAAAAATAAACAACCAAAAACAACAAGCAAACAAACTAGTTTTGATTTAAATTTATAATTTTTATAACAACAAGATTACCATAACAGCAATATTCAACACTTACATTATAAAATATCACTCAGGACCTGATCAAATGAGATCATGCACGAGACGCATCGCGCAAAGGCCATGACAGTATAATAGTTGCAAAGAAGTTTGACCGGCTGGTGGCAGACTTGGAGAGAAAGATGAGAGCTGCACTCCGCCGCCTCAAAGAAATGCTGACAGGCCTTGATTGATATGCATCTTTCTTATGTATATAGCTGTTCATGTGTATATACTGTACATGTTATTATAGTATGCTATTATTTTTTGTTTATTTATAATCAAATTATGTATATATTTATTTCATCAAATTGCCATTGATATTTAATTACTCATGTATGTTAAAAAATGTTGGTGTACATTAAAGTATAAAATTGAATTATCTTGTAATTATTCAAATACACAAATATATATGTTTATATAATTATTGGTTTTTATTGCATATCTGAATTAAAAAAAACTTTTAACAGCATATAATTGAATCAACTGTTAAGGCAAAAGATGCACCTTTAACGCACATGTGTGCTTTTTGTGAGTGCGTTTTTTGCTGCCATTCATGTGTGTAAATTGTGCGTTTTGTGTGGGTTATAACTGCGCTTAACGTGCGTTAAATGTGCGCTTTTTGTGAGTTAAATGTGCGCTTTTTTATTTAAAAAGCGCATAACGCACATAAAAGCGCACATTTAACACACATGTGCGCTTTTATGTGGGTTATAACTGCGCTTTTCGTGAGTTAAATGTGCGCTTTTTTAATAAAAAAGCGCACATTTAACTCACAAAAAGCACACATTTAACGCACTTAAAAGCGCACATTTTACACACATAAATGGCAGTCAAAAACGCACTTATAAAAAGCACACGTTTAACGCACATTTAACGCACATAAAAGCACACATTTAACACACATGTGCGCTTTTATGTGGGTTATAACTGCGCTTTTTGTGAGTTAAATGTGCGCTTTTTAAATAAAAAAAGCGCACATTTAACTCACAAAAAGCGCACATTTAACACACTTAAAAGCGCACATTTTACACACATAAATGGTAGTCAAAAACGCACTTATATAAAAAGCGCACGCTTAGCGCACATTTAACGCACATAAAAGCGCACATTGAACACACTTGTAAAAAGCGCACGTTTAATGCACATAAAGCGCACATTTTTCCACAAAAAGCGCACATTTTCTTGTTTGTTTGTTTTTGTTAAAAACTCACTCGGTAAGAAAAAGCGCACAAAAAACGCAGTGCCAATACCGCCACGTTTAACACACGCAAAACGTACTTAAAACGTACATTTCACACACTTTTTTGAGAAGGGAAAATTAAGTTTGTTCAAATTATGCCCCTGGCCGGGTCAAGTTTGACCCTGCTCCGAGGGTCACAAAATTGAACATATGCTTATATAAGGCCTACCGTAATTACTCTATGTTTTCGGACACTAAGTTTTCGGATACCCCTTTTTTTAGCAAAAATAATTATTTTTCGTGACTCTTAATTTTCGGACACACGAGTTTTAGTCCGTAATTAATGTCTCTAAGTTTTCGGACAGTATATTTTTCATCGCTATTTTACCTAATTTCAGTCCTGTTTTCGATGTCTAATGACACTGCGATCATGGGGTTTTACAACCAGATTAACATCATAAACCATGGCAGATGCAACGGACCATTTGCTTTATTGGGTAAATAACCTTGTAAACCGGTATTAAACAATGGTTTGGCCCGATAGCATAAGCGTTATGACAATTACCAGGGGTAGTGCTAATTAGCAGTTCAATTATCTACCGCAATGGTACTACCCCTTCTCAGTAAAATAACTATGACAAATACTAAACGCTTCAAAGTGGGATGCACCCTATTGCAAGTTTTACGAACAATGGAAGGTGTAACAACAACTATCGGAAGTGAACGAACACAGAATTTTTAATTTGCTTTTTTATCTACCGCAATTGTACTATCCCTTCTCAGTAAAATAACTATGACACATACTAAACGCTTATGCACCCTATTGCAAGTTTTATGAACAATGGAAGGTGTAACAACAACTATCGGAAATGAACAAACACAGAATTCTGAATTTGCTTTTTTATTGCATTAATTACAGGTTCATACTAGCGAGTATCGGTACATCATATGCTTATCTTTGAACTCGTTGGTCATAGTAAAACCTTGTAGTAACTTTCTGTCACATAAATTAAGCATATAACATTATTTAAAATGCAGTGCAAACATATATAACTGTAATTAATACTAACGGCATGGTATTTTACAAGCGCGTGCTATTACCGGTAGTCGTTGATACAATTGACGCTATTTTCCGACACTTCAATTTTCGACTCTAAGTTTTTGGACACCTGTATTTTGTAAATATTTTTCGTATCTAAGTTTTCGGACAAGGAAAAAAAATATTATTTTTAAGTGTCCGAAAACAAAGAGTTATTAAGGTATTGTGGGATTTTAAAAAAAATCTTCTTGTCCATAACAGTATGGCATAGGGCTACCAAATTTGGTATGTAGTGACATATAATAGTTTTCTTCTTAGTTTGTTCAATATGCCCCTGAGGTCAAATTTAAAACTGCCCTGGGGGTCACAAAATTGAATATATGCTTATAAAGGGCTTGTCCATAACCATTGGGCCTAGGGCTACCAAAATTGGTATGTAGTGACATCTTATAGTCCTCTACCAAGTTTGTTTATATTATGCCCCTGGGGTCAAATTTGAAACTGCCCAGGGGTCACAAAATTGAACATACGCTTATATGGAGCCTATTTTGTGAGAACTTTGAAAATCTTCTTGTCCATAAACATAGGGCCTAGGGCTATCAAATTTGGTATGTAGTGATATCTTATAGTTGTGATATGCTTATATAAGGTTTCTTTTGTGAATACTTAAAAAATCTTCTTGTCCATAACCATCCGGTCTAGGGCTGTCAAATTTGGTATGTAGTGACATCTAATAGTCCTCTACCAAATCTGTTCAAATTTTATCCCTGGGGTCAAATTTGATCCTGCCCCAGGGGCCTATTTTGTGAAAACTTAAAAAAAAAAAATTGTCCAGGACCATTAGGCCTAGGGCTACACAATTTGGTATGTAGTGACATTGTATAGTCCTCTATTTAGTTTGTTGAAATTATGCCCCAGGGGTCAAATTTGACCCTGCCCTGGGGGCCACAAAATCGATTATATGCTTATATAGTGCCTATTAAAAATCTTCTTGTCCTTTAACCATAAGGCTGTGGCACTTCTACCCTTATGTGAATATATTAGTGTTCAAAGGTTCGTTTAAGTCGCGTTGTGTAATTTTTTGTTTTGACTTAAATGTTCCAGGTTCGTTTAACTACTCATCAGTTTGCGAAAGAAAGCAACAAGTCTTTTTTATAGCATATATAGTATTTTATTCTTGTTTAAAATGTTTGTATATGTTGTATTGTAAATGTATATTATTCTTATTTGTATTGTAAATGTATATTATTCTTATTTGTATTGTAAATGTATGTTATTCTTATTAAGAAATTGAACAAGATCAAAACAAGAAAGAAACAAGATACTCCAACACAAATATAATCTGTCCAGAAAGTAAATGTCCGTCTCTCCTGCACTAACCGTAAAGCCGTAATATTATAATGTTTACTGCGCGAGTTGCTATCAATAATGGCTCGATTTGTTTTTAAAATACCCCTCTTTTATACTAATGCTTATATAAATGCTTATATAAAGGGTCATGTTCCAGAAAACATGATCTCAGCAAGTAAACAAAACTTTCCATCACCCTGTCAAATTGGAGTATTTTTTTCTAACCCCCGTAAACAAGCAGTTCGTGACTGTTTTAACATCGGTCTGACTGCCAAATAACCAAGGCTTAAGAGCATCCCTACATGTATGATGTATAAAGCGCCTATTTTGTAAAATCTTTAAAAAACATCTTCTTGTCAAAAACCATTCGGACTATTGCTACCAAATTTGGTATGCAGTAATATCATTCTTATAGTCCTCTTATACCAAGTTTGTTCAAATTTGACCCGCCGGTCACAAAATTGAACATTATATACGCTCATATCTTGCTTATTTTGTGAAAACTTTTAAAATATTCTTGTCCTTAACTCTAGGACCTAGGGGTACCACATTTTGTATGTAGTGAGATATAGTAGTCCTCTACAAAGTTTGCTCAAATTATGCCCCTGGGGTTAAATTTGACCCAGCCCAGGGGGTCACAAAAGTGTACATGTGCTTAAATAGGGCCTATATTTAAGTATTTGCACATGCCAAGAATATTTGTTTCAGCCTTTTCTTCAGCAGTGGAGTTATACAGGGCTATCATGGCCCTCTTGCTTGTTATTTGTGGAGATTTCATGCCCGTCAGGAGATGCCTGCCCAACGACACTTCCAGAGCTGCCATCACCGACACTGGTGTCATCAGCATGCGACCTGGCATACATGAAATTCATAAATCTTATATACATGTATACAGTATTTATTTATATATTGTATTGTTTAATAATCTTGTTGTGGCATTGTAGATATGGTGCCTGCATAGCCATTGGGTTTGATCCCTACTTGGGGAGAGTTCTCATGATCTTTACAAAAACACTATGTACTGGTTCTTCCCAGAAAACAGACTTGAGAGTATCTCAATAAGCCTAAGGCTTTGGATGCAGTCTAGCTAAAATGAATAAGTTGATTATTATACATACATTAATCTAAATGTTTATTTGAATGGTTTTCAATAAAGTTAATATTAATTGCCTAGTCCTACCACATAAAGTATGTTATTTTTTGTTCTCACAAAAACCATTCACGTCCATATTAAAAAAGTGTTTGTTAATCTTAAGAATCTTTGAACTAGAGGCATGTTACTGTTTAGTTAAAATTATATCTACATAAATATATACATAAATGCCAAACTCTATAAAGAATAAATAGCCATTTTTGCAGACAATATATATTGATATCATTACCCATGAAATCATTCAATCTGATCCCTGGAATTACTCTAACTCGGTGGACTTGAAGAGTCATCATGACTGATAAGCACTTTCAAACACCTATAAAAAAGTAATAGCAACATATAAATGCATGTTTCTTTTATATAAATACAACAACAAACAAATATACTGATTAAATGCAAATAACAATACAGTTTATATTCAAAGGAGGTACTTCATACTCAAAGTCAAATAACCAAGTGCCTAAGTGATAAGCTAGAAATAAAGGTTTGATGTTTTCAAATGTTATTGAATGCTACATACATGTATAAATATGCATCATCTGAGTGTCATATAACATACATGTTTTAACTGTTGTTGTTTTTTGCACTATTTTGTAATGAAAAGTTTTAGTAAAAATGCGTGGTCTATAATTAATTAATTTTGATTGCATATATTATTATGCCCCCCTTCGAAGAAGAGGGGGTATATTGTTTTGCACATGTTGGTCTGTCGGTCTGTCCACCAGATGGTTTCCGGATGATAACTCAAGAACGCTTAGGCCTAGGATCATGAAACTTCATAGGTACATTGATCATGACTGGCAGATGACCACTATTGATTTTCAGGTCACTAGGTCAAAGGTCAAGGTCACAGTTACTCGAAATAGTAAAATGGTTTCCGGATGATAACTCAAGAATGCTTAGGCCTAGGATCATGAAACCTCATAGGTACATTGATCATAACTGGCAGATGACCCGTATTGATTTTCAGGTCACTAGGTCAAAGGTCAAGGTCACAGTGACTCAAAACAGTAAAATGGTTTCTGGATGATAATCCAAGAATGCTTACGCCTAGGATCATGAAACTTCATAGGTACATCGATCATGACTGGTAGATGACCACCATTGATTTTCAGGTCACTAGGTCAAAGGTCAAGGTCACAGTGATTTGAAATAGTAAAATGGTTTCTGGATGATAACTCAAGAATGCTTAACAGGCCTAGGATCATGAAACTTCATAGGTACATTGAACATAACTGGCAGATGACCTGTATTGATTTTCAAGTCACTAGGTCAAAAGTTAAGGTCACAGTGACTCAAAACAGTAAAATGGTTTCTGGATGATAATCCAAGAATGCTTACGCCTAGGATCATGAAACTTCATAGGTACATCGATCATGACTGGTAGATGACCACTATTGATTTTCAGGTCACTAGGTCAAAGGTCAAGGTCACAGTGACTTGAAATAGTAAAATGGTTTCTGGATGATAACTCAAGAATGCTTATGCCTAGGATCATGAAACTTCATAGGTACATTGATCATGACTGGTAGATGACCACTATTGATTTTCAGGTCACTAGATCAAAGGTCAAGGTCACAGTGACTCAAAACAGTAAAATTGTTTCTGGATGATAATCCAAGAATGCTTACGCCTAGGATCATGAAACTTCATGGGAACATTGATCATGACTGGCAGATGACCCCTATTGATTTTCAGGTCACTAGGTCAAAGGTCAAGGTCACAGTGCAGTGACTCGAAACAGTAAAATAGTGTCAGGATAATAACTCAAGAATGCTTATGCCTAGGATCATGAATCTTCACAGGTACAATGATAATGACCGGCAGATAAAATCTATTGATTTTCAGCTCACTAGATCAAAGGTCAAGGTCACATTGACTTGAAATAGTAAAATGGTTTCCGGATGATAACTCAAGAACACTTACGCCTAGGATCATTACACTTCATAGGTACATTGATAATGACTGGCAGATGACCCCTATTAATTTTCAGGTCACTAGGTCAAAGGTCAAGGTCACAGTGACTCGGTAAAATGGTTTCCTGATGATAACTCAAGAATAATAAGGCCTAGGATCATGAAACTACATAGGTACATTGATCATGACTGGCAGATGACCCCTATTAATTTTCAGATCACTAGGTCAAAGGTCAAGGTCACAGTGACAAAAAACGTATTCACACAATGGCTGCCACTACAATTGACAGCCCATATGGGGGGCATGCATTTTGTTCCATCACATACTATGAACAGCATGAGATGTATAAATAATTTAAAACGGGTTGATAGGCTGAAGCGACAATTCATCACCTTTATTAGAGATTAACATGTCTTTACTTTCCAGATAGAAATGATCTTTTGCCTGTGGTATTTTGTTGGCACCTTGTTCCTGTTCATGGAGTTTGGACCATTTCTATCCACCAATGATTAGAGCATACCCTGGTGTATCTGCAACATCAATATACGCACAAGGGTTTAAATAAATACAGAATTATTTTTTTTTAAATTAGGCCATATTAAATCAAATTCTTTTTTTTTACCGATTAATACAAAATAAAATGTTTATAATAATACTGCTTGCCATCTACATGGTGTAATACTCCTAAAAATACGATATTTATGTACATCGACATATAAGATATCGATACACTAATGATACCTACCCGTTTGGCGTCACATCTTGCCTGCTTATAGCTCTAATCCATACGGTTTTCGTGGCATGATTTCTAGGCATTTTGTGCAGCGTTACATGCTTGCCATATGCCAAATTGTCCCACATCAGGCCTTTACCTTGCCAGTTTGGAAAAAAATCATATAATTTATAGTTATATACTTTGTAAGGTTATTATAGAATAAAATTCATATATAATAAGCATTAGACACTTCTTTCTTTAAAAAAAAGCTCAAAAAAAAGACAACAATGGAAATTGGGATTTTTTTTTGTTCAATATTGGTTTGGAATCGGGTACCTTTTAGGGCAATTTTTACATAGCAGAAACTCCCTGATATAAAGTAATTGTTCAATAATGAATATGTGCCATTTTATTGCTACAGTAGCCAAGATAATACATGTTTTCAGAATTATTGATTTATAAACATGAGTAATAAAGTATTTTGACTGTCACTACATGGCATGTCTATAAATAGAAACTGAGTTCCTGGGAAAGAGACACTTTCTGACCTTGTTTGCATTTGTGTGGTTGTCAGATTACTGTACAGTGCAATATATTTTATAAAGAAACAAATAAAAAATTATATAAAATAGATACTCTTTAAATAGGTATAGTTGGATTTTAAGAAGTTTTCGGACGTATGTATGCAATTAATTGAGAAATTTCAAAACATTGTATAAATAAGTACCCTTAAAAAATTTAAGTCGTGCCTTGTGGTTGGATTGTAAGAAGTGTTGAAAAGTAGGTAATAATTTTAATAATTAATTTTAGCATTATGCGGTTGTTATTGGTTTTGTGAGAAAATAGATAAAAACGCATCAATATTTCTTCAGTCACATTTCAACATGTCAAACTTCTACACAATAACACTGATACTGAAGTTTATTGTCACACTTAACTATTTTTTTATTGGAATCTATGCATACATTTTAGATGTGTAAAGGCTTATTTATAACAATTTATGCGTAATACAATATCACTGCAGTATGTTTAATAAGATTATTTAACATTGACAGTAATTCAATATCTTGATGTTACTCTGTTTAGCAGTATACAAGTGTGCTGTGAGTACCACAGGAGACAGGCTGTACATCATCAGCCCTGAGCAGAACAAGCTTCTCACCCTGGCTAGGGATGGCACACTCCTGGCTACATACACAGACCCAGCACTAGGGTGGCCACATGGTCTACATGTGACCCCTGCAGGCCAGGTGCTGGTCTGTGGACGCTGGTCCAACACTGTACAACAGGTGGGCTGGGAGGGAGAGAGTAAGCTGGCTACGCTGGCTACTGAGGAGGATGGAGTGTGGATGCCATTGTCAGTCTGCTACAGCAGCATCACATCATCCATCATTGTGGGACAGTACTGGGACGACAACATCCTGGTGTTCAGAGTGGAATAGTGTGAACATGTATGTATTAGTTGTTGTAATTAGTGATTAGTATTTCAATGACAATGTGTTGTTTAGCATATGGACATAGTAGTGTGTGATGTTACAATACAACATTAAGTGTGTAGTTAAAGATACAAATAATTTATGAACACATATTGTTATCTGATTACACAATGTGAGGGTTTTTGTTTGAACATTAGATCTAATGCATATTATGTTATGTTGTCATAATGTTTGTGCCAATATGGTCCTACAATTTAGTTCTTGTAAACTAAAGTTCTTGCATGAAAAAACAAAGCATTTCAATTGAACATGTAATATTTGTACATAGATGGACATGTACATAGCAACTGAGGCTATTTTTAGACTTTCATTTCTATAAACACCATGATGCCATGTAATAAATGTATATGGATGAATACTTTTTTTATAAAATATTTTATTGTTTGAGTATTCTTTGGAGGAGTATATATTGATATTGTACGCAATGTTTACAGAAAGGTAACACTTGATGTAATATGCATTAATTTGCCATGTTTAATGCTGTTAAACATTTGTTATTGATTTTCATTACATTTATATAAACGTGTGTGTGTTAATTACATTTTTATGCCCCCCTTCGAAGAAGAGGGGGTATATTGCTTTGCACTTGTCGGTCGATCTGTCGGTCGGTCCGTCCACCAGGTGGTTTCCGGATGATAACTCAAGAACGCTTGGGCCTAGGATCATGAAACTTCATAGGTACATTAATCATGACTCGCAGATGACCCGTATCGATTTTGCGGTCACTAGGTCAAAGGTCAAGTTCACGGTGACCCGTAATAGTAAAATGGTTTCCAGATGATAACAAAAGAACGCTTATTCCTAGGATCATGAAACTTTATAGGTAGATTGATCATGACTCGCAGATGACCCCTATTGATTTTCAGGTCACTAGGTCAAAGGTCAAGGTCACAGTGACCCAAAATAGTAAAATGGTTTCCGGATGATAACTCAAGAACGCTTAGGCCTAGGATCATGAATCTTGATAGGTAGATTGATCATGACTCGCAGATGACCCGTATTGATTTTCAGGTCACTAGGTCAAAGGTCAAGATCACAGTGACCTGAAATAGTAAAATGGTTTCCGGATGATAACTCAAGAACACTTATGCCTAGGATCATGAAACTTCGTAGGTAGATTGATAATGGCTGGCAGATGACCCCTATCGATTGTCAGGTCACAAGGTCAAAGGTCGAGGTCACGGTGACCCGAAATAGTAAAATGGTTTCTGGATGATAACTCAAGAACGCTTAGGCCAAGGATCATGAAACTTGATAGGTAGATTGATCATTACTCGCAGTTGACCCCTATTGATGTTGAGGTCACTAGGTCAAAGGTCAAGGTCATGGTGACCGGAAGTAGTAAAATGGTTTCTGGATGATAACTCAAGAACGCTTATGCATAGGATCATGAAACTCCATAGGTACATTGATCATGACTCGCAGATGACCCGTATCGATTTTGAGGTCACTAGGTCAAAGGTCAAATTCACGGTGACCCGTAATAGTAAAATGGTTTCCAGGTGATAACAAAAGAACGCTTATTCCTAGGATCATGAAACATTATAGGTAGATTGATCATTACTCGCAGTTGATCCCTATTGATTTTGAGGTCACTAGGTCAAAGGTCAAGGTCATGGTGACCCAAAATTGTAAAATGGTTTCTGGATGATAACTCAAGAACGCTTATGCCTAGGATCATGAAACTTCATAGGTACATTGATCATGACACGCAGATGACCCATATCGATTTTGCGGTCACTAGGTCAAAGGTCAAGTTCACGGTGACCCGTAATAGTAAAATGGTTTCCAGATGATAACAAAAGAACGCTTATTCCTAGGATCATGAAACTTTATAGGTAGATTGATCATGACTCGCAGATGACCCCTATTGATTTTCAGGTCACTAGGTCAAAGATCAAGGTCACGGTGACCCGAAATAGTAAAATGGTTTCCGGATGATAACTCAAGAACGCTTATGACTAGGATCATGAAACTTCATAGGTACATTGATGATGACTGACAGATGACCCCTATTGATTTTCAGATCACTGGGTCAAAGGTCAAGGTCACATTGACAAAAACATACTCACACAATGGCTGTCACTACAACGGAGAGCCCATATGGGGGGCATGCATGTTTTACAAACAGCCCTTGTTTATAAATTTATTTGAGTCCTAAATATACATACAAGAAATTCATCAAGCTATTCTGCTGCTACAGTGGCTGCTGAGTCTGGACAATGATGCTAAGGATGTGGTGGACAAGGATGACCTGACTACGCAGAAGGTTTGTCAGACCTTTTCTTTGACATTTTGGGAAAAAATGCCATTGTGGGTTTGGAATATTTTCCTGTAAAAAGTCAATTGATTTGGGAAAAACTAATTTAATATCATTCTTTCTCATATATCAAATTATGTGAATAAAATCATTTTATGGTAGTTATATACATGTGTACTTTTATAGATCTAAGTGAAATTTGATTGAGATAAAATAATTATAATGCATAAAAACGGGAACATCACGTCAGGCAATTTACGCATGTTTAGGGGAAAAAACGCCCCCATTGGAGGTTTTTTTATCACAACTTTACACAGTAACATATATGCCAAGTTTGAAAACAAATGGTGAATGTTTGTGTTTCTTGGAAATTTTTAGCACTTTTATCGTAGATGTTTATCAGAATGTCCTTTTAATAATGGAATATACGGGAGTATCAGGTAATGAGTAGCAACAGTAAAAGAAATAAGTTGACAGTAATAGATGAAAAGTATGGTTTCATACGGATGTATTAAGGTATCAATCGAGACGCGATTATGGGTATCTATGCGGAAAAGGGTTAAAACAATTTTTGTTAAATCTCGTTATTAATGACTTTATTGCTGTTTTTAATAGCTTAATTACGTTACCTGATATCATATGCTATTTACTCCGATAGGATCGTAATTCATCCGGAATTTTCTGTCCGAGGAATCCCACACTTTTCATAAACCCGTCAGGTAGGTCAGAACGGTCACATAGTGCCGTGTAGCCGTACAACCAAAACGGGACATTACCCAGAATTCACTCTTATTCCGGATGGCGATATACAAAGGCCGACATTTTTGTTATTGACTTAATTGTTGCTTCTGTTTCGCTGGATTCTTCTGTTTAACAGAATAGAGAAGTTTTTGTATTGCGTAAAAAACATTCTCCGTATATATATCTGTGTATTTCTGTATTGTTTTGTGTATTTGTTTGTTTGTTCAAAGCAAAATATGCCTCAAACACGTGGCTCATGTGGACACATAAGGGCAGCATGGGACAATCATGGTAGCTGCCTGTCGTGTGCAGGATGTACCCAGGATAACTGCTGCCCTTTCTGTGAGCATTGGTCTGCAGATACCTGGGCCATCAAGCGTCGACCCTTTAAGAGTTGTGGATGCAACAAGAATAGTTCAGATCAAAGTAGGGAAAGTTCCGTGTATCGGGACTTTTCACCACACGATCTTGACCATATGCCACCAGTAGCTGCCAGGCATCGGTCCTTACCCCGTGACGACACCGGACAAAATTTGCCCGGTTCGTTCATCGGGAATGACCAGTTGACCGGTCCGGAGACTTCACCGGTCACCGGTCACATGCTATGACCGGTCACCGGTTAACCGGTCACCGGTCACTGACGGTCCGGTCACCGGTCATGCTATGACCGGTCCGGTCACCGGTCATTGCCCGGTCCGGTCACCGGTCATGCTATGACCGGTCCGGTCAACCGGTCACCGGTCATTGACCGGTCAGGTCACCGGTAATGTAATGACCGATCCGGTCACCGGTTACCGGTCTGTGCCACAGACCGTTCTGGTCACCGTAGATGTTGACACTACTTTGTCAGTACTCCACAAAGGTAGACGCAGCCGCGTTTCTACTGTGAGTCACAGACGTAAACGTGTAGTGTCTGATGTTTCCGGCTACTCCTCCACCTCGGGCTCTTCGTCGTATGACTCATCGTCTACTTCAAATAGCCCTTATCATTATCGGAGGGGACGTCGTTCACGCTCACCGAGTGTTTCTCGGCGTAGATTGCCTCGTAAAGAGCGATCACGCCAGCGCTCGGGGAGACGTTCGATCAGGAAACATCACTCCCAGTGCCGCCGAACAGTGTCTCGGCATCGCAGGGATAAGGGACATAGACCTTCCTCTTTTAGGCGCTCTCGGACTCCTAGGTCCCTTAGTCGATCCTTCTCTGAGGAATCTATTGACACCCTTCCACGTGTGTCGGCCTCTATGTTGGCCTCAACACACACTTCAGCCGTTCCTACAACCACTGAGCATATTTTGTATTCAAACACTAGTTTGCATACATATCAAGCTCAAGGTACAGGGGTTCATCTAACCACTTCGGCTGCGTTTTCAGCCCCACGGGTCTCTTCCACATTGCATAGAAGTATACCCCGGGCTGCCGCTACATCATCAAATCCCAATACTTTGTGGATCCAACAGTCGCCGGGAATCTTTGTCCCTTTTTCGACTGATCCTTTACCAGCGACCTCTGGTATTCAAAGTGAGTCTGCTGACTTGATCTCTGAGAGACCTAACTCACCAGCTATATCTTTGATGGTGCCGGATAACGATTCTTTCATGATAGAAGCGAATGAATCTATTATTCCTACTTCTATATCCACCGGTTTCAATCAATCCAATGCTCCCGCAGACGGTTCGATTGAGGCGGGTTCGGAGTCTAATGAGGCCGAACTTTATTATTTGGCCTCCATCAATCAGGTATACGAACTTATGTTCAATACCTTAGATAAGGACTTCTGCCCCCGCCCTTCCTTGTATCTCACAGGAGCTGCGGTTACCGTTACAGAACAGGTAGCACGCAGACGAGAGCCCGGCAGGATAAGTCAGGCTACTTCCCGAGTGGATCTACGCCTTCCTATTGGCTCTTCCACAATGGCTGTTTTCCAGTCACTTGAACCAGCCAATAAGCCTTCGCCATCTCCATGGAAAGCCCCTAAGGAGCTGACGGAGCCTAAACAGATGGACGGCGGGAAAAGTTATAAGGCCCCGGTACCCGACCCTGCTACCGGTTTGGACCTTTCCAAACTTCCGGTTCCTGATGCTGACATTAGTAAGCTGTCACTTACAATGCCTTCATCATCTACCCATACATCAGTCCCTCTTTCCCTGTTGGAAAATTGGGAGCTGAGAGAACGCCGTTCCATAGGTCTGGCTAACCAGCTAGAACTCATGGCAGCCACAGCCTTAGACTTGATTTTCGGAGCTCTCTGATTCAATCCCAGAGGAGCTCCGGGCCTTGTTGATACATCTTTCACGTACTACGCAGTGTTTATCTCACAATGCTGCGTCGTCTATGTCTGAGATGTTAAGGCTTCGGAGAGACCTCATCCTCTCTTCCTTGCCCAATAATTTCCTTTTGGAAACAGGCGTAAACTCCCTTCGAACTGCTCCACTAACAGCAGAGTCTCTTTTCGGAGGGAGGATACAGTCGGCACTTACTGCTGATCGTGAAGATCAGATACATGCCTCCTTAGCTAGGAGCAAATCTGGCCAGCGCCCTGTGGTTTTTAAGCGCCCTGCTTCTAAGCCCCCAGGAGCCCCACCGGCCAAGAACGCTAAAAGGGACAGTTTCCCTACTAAGCGTCCGTCTGCTCCACGTCAGCCCACAAATAGGCCTCCTTTTCAGAACAGAACAACTTCCTATCGGAAGCCTTCTGTAAACAAAAATTGGAGTAAGGGCAAACCCAATGCGGACAAGAAGTCATTTAATCCTTCTTCCGGCAAGGGAGGACCTCCTAAAGGTCAGCCCTAGGTCATACCCCTTTCTACCGCCACAACCTCTGATGCAGGAGGTACCAGTCGGGGCTAGACTAATGCACTTCGCAAATCGATGGCTCCAAATAACTTCGGACGCGTGGGTTCATTCTCTTGTCACACAATGCCTCACTTTTCAATTCGAAAAAAGGCCCCCACTCTCTCGCGTCCCAATAGATCTGGTATCCCCGCATCCACAACTTCCAGACTCCATTCTCGGACTCCTGGAAAAACAGGCGGTAGTAAGAGTTCACGACCCTTGTTCTCCAGGATTTTACAGTCGCCTTTTCCTTGTTCAAAAGAAAAGCGGCTCCTGGAGACCAGTCATAGACTTAAAAGTGTTCAACACGTTTCTAGTCAAACTACTTTCAAGATGGAGACTCCTGCCTTCATTCGGCGCTCCATCAAACCCATGCAATGGGGGGTTTCCTTGGACCTGGAAGATGCATACTTCCATGTTCCTATCCATCCCAACTACCGGAAGTACCTGCGCTTCTCCTTTCGAGGCCAGGTCTACCAGTTTCGGGCGATGCCATTTGGATTGGCCACAGCTCCACGAGTTTTCACCAAACTCATGGCCGCAGTGAGCGCACACCTCCGATTACACGGGGTTCAACTGCTTCAGTATTTCGACGACTGGCTCTTACATTAGCTCGATCGTCGACTGCTTCTGCTACACCTAGAGTTCTCTTGGATGGAGCTCCTCTCTTTAGGACTCCTTCTCAATGTAGCCAAGTCAGACCTCATTCCCTCTCAGGATTTCATATTCGTGGGAATGAATTTTCTGACCCACATCAATCGGGTCAGGGTCTCACCGCAACATGTATCAGACCTCCTTTTGAAGGTCAGATGGGTGCTGTCCCAATCTCATATCACAGCTCAAGATTTCCTCTCACTCAACGGTATCCTGAGCTCTGTAGCAGACTTCGTGCAGTTGGGATGTCTCTTCCTACGTCCTCTTCAGCACTATCTCTCAGCTCGATGGAAATGGTCTCCAGACAATCTGCTAACACAGATTCCCATCCTTCCGTCCTTAGTCCCCCACCTTCTATGGTGGCTAGACGAGGAGACCCTGTTGGCAGGAGTACCGCTTCTTCCCCCGCAACCGTCTTTACATCTCATAACGGATGCGAGCATGGAAGGTTGGGGCGCTCACCTGGAACCCCGCAGCCTGACATTATCAGGATTGTGGTCTCCTCAGGAGTCTCTCATGCACATAAACAATCTCGAAATGCGAGCAGTCTTTCTAGCTGTTTCTCAATTCCAATCACATTTTCGGGACTCCTGTGTGATGGTATCCACAGACAACACATCTGTCGTGGCTTACATCCAGAAACAGGGCGGTACACACTCTCACTTCCTGTATCTGGAAACAATGAAATTACTTGTTCTTTGCAAGAGCCTAAACGTCTCTCTCTTGTCCAAACACATACCAGGTCGTCTCAACGCCCGGGCGGACGGTTTGTCTCGCAAACACCAGTTACTTCCATCGGAGTGGACACTTCATCAGGAACTGGCCAATCAGATATTCCTCACATTCGGTTATCCATTGGTCGACCTGTTTGCGACCAGAGACAACCACAGACTTCCTCTATATGTGAGTCCAGTGTACGAACCAGCAGCGTGGGCGGTAGACGCGCTTTCGTTCGATTGGGATCAACTGGACGCTTACGCTTATCCCCCACCCATTCTAATTCCCCAAATCTTAGGGAAAATCAGTGTGAGCTCTTGCCGGATCCTCCTGATAGCCCCTTGGTGGCCCAGGAGATCCTGGTTCAACGACCTTCTCGGTCTCTTGTGCGAATTTCCCAGGGAACTCCCGCACAGGTCAGATCTCTTATCTCAGAGAGGCAGACTTCACTTGGATCCAGACATGTTCCACTTACACGTCTGGCCGTTATCAGGCGATCCCTGCAGAAGAAACGCTTTTCTGTCAGGGCTTCAACGCTCGTTGCCTCTGCAAGGAGAAAGTCCACCAGAGCAGTCTATGATGCTTGCTGGAAACTCTTCTCTAATTGGTGTGTTCGAGGGAAAACTGATCCCCTCAATCCCTCTGCTAGACGCATAGCGGATTTTCTTATCTATCTCTTTGATGATAAGAAACTTTCTCTTAGCTCCATCAAAGGATACAGATCTGTGCTTTCGCATACCTTGGCTTTTCGTAAGTCATTACAAGTCTGTGCTGACCCAGCCATTTCGGAACTGATCCGAGCCATGGAACTTAAACGTCCTGTGTCTCGTTCTCTTACCCCCAAATGGGATTTGGCTTGTGTTCTTGGATCGCTTATTAAAGCTCCCTATGAACCCCTTAATCAGGCTTCTTTACAGTTCCTAACCTGGAAGACCATTTTCCTTATTACCATGGCTTCATCCAAACGTAGAAGTGAAATTCATGCTTTTTCTATCGAAGAAAGCCATCTTCGTTTTGATTCCTCCGATGGCTCTGTCACCTTGTTGTGTCAGCCAGGATTCCTTGCTAAAAATCAACTCCCCTCTATGGCTTCTAAACTCTTCAAGGTCCCAAGTCTTTCTAGAACTTGTGGTAATGAAGATGAAGATAGACTCCTCTGCCCTGTCAGGTCTTTGAAGTTCTATCTTAGTAGAGTTAAGTCTATTCGAGGTTCTCGCAAGAGACTCTTCATTCCCTTAAAAGGGGGGGGGGCGATGTGTCTGCGGCTTCTATTTCCCGTTGGGTAGCCTCGACTATAAAAAGGGCTTACTCTTCTCTTTCTTCAAGGGATTCATCCCTTTTTTAAGATTAGACCGCATGAATTATGAGCAATGTCGGCTTCATGGGCATATATTAATCATACCCCACTCTCTGACGTGCTTCAAGCTGCTTTCTGGAGGAATCAGACCACTTTTTCATCTTTTTATCTTCGTTCTCTGGAGTGCCAACAGGACAACTTGTATTTGTTGGGCCCACTTGTGGTTGCACAAACGGTAGTATCTTCTACGGCATAGGTATATTACGCTTATCCGTGAATTAAGTTAATACCGTAATAACGAAGATTAGCTGAGAACCCGAGATATGGGTTCCGCTGTGATGGGGAGATTTTCACGAACCTTCCCGCCTCAGCTGCAAATTCAGCATATGATATCAGGTAACGTAATTAAGCTATTAAAACAAATTTTTCTAGTAAAATTCATTTTAATTAGTAATTACTTACCTGATATCGGTAAGTCCCACCTCCCACCCCGCTCTTCGCCTAATATTTCATATTTTTTATTGGAATAAGAGTGGATTCTGGGTAATGTCCCGTTTTGGTTGTACGGCTACACGGCACTATGTGACCGTTCTGACCTACCTGACGGGTTTATGAAAAGTGTGGGATTCCTCGGACAGAAAATTCCGGATGAATTACGATCCTATCGGAGTAAATAGCATATGATATCAGGTAAGTAATTACTAATTAAAATGAATTTTACTAGAAAAATTTGTTTTTATTGAAGAGTCATAACGCACCGTCATAATGTCATTTCACTCTGAAAAAAACAAACCCACATATGTAGGGTGCAGCCCTCCCCCCCATGGCCCCGGGGCGTCTGAAAAAATTCCTGTTGAAAGCACTGTAATTGTAATACATGTAAGGCACTTATTTCGTATGGGTCCATTTTACAGACCCATAAATACACCAGGACTGGGTGTCTTGTGTATTTCCTGTTTATCAAGAATGCAAAAAGATGAGGTAAAGAACATAATGAATTTACATAAGGTAAAATATCCTCTTAAATTGTTTGTATATCGTACATATGGTAAAATATCCTCTTAAATTGTTTGTATATTACATATGGTAAAATATCCTCTTAAATTGTTTGTATATTGCAAAATAATATCAGATATTCCTCCTCATCAAATTTTGGTGATTACACAAGTTTTTCATGGACATATTATTTGTAAATGTGTGGATTACTCAGTTTGGAAAAATAAATGAGAAATTTGTGTCAGTTCATTTCCCGTGTGTTTGTGATAAATTTGTGGATCGGTAACAACTTAAAATCAACAAAAAATTGCCCCAAACGCATATTAATGGTTTTACAGTGTTACCTCTGTATTAAAAATGCTAAATATGAAGTGGACAAGAATATGATATGATTTCATAGAAGTTAAAATTGTGTCTTTTCTTTTATTTATCATGTTTACAGTGTTGAGTTTGTATAAAGTTGTGAGATAATTAGTTAAGCTTTGAATGCCTTGGTTCTATAGAGCCTGTTTGCAAGGAGGTGTTACGTTCTTTATGTGTATACTGTGCTATTGTTTTTTTGTCAATTATAGGAGCCAAAATAGGCCCCATATCAAATGCTGGAACTATGTATTTTTCCCAAACAACTTCCTAAAATTCCCAATTTAAGGTAAAGTAAAACAAATTTGTCTAGCGGAAAGTGTTGTCCCTGATAAGCCTGTGTGGCTGTATAGGCTTATCTGGGCAGACACTCAGTGCACAATTTATAAAGCCCTGTTTTCTCGGAATGAGGCTCAAAGTAAATCCCCCTACAGTCTGTTACAGAGTTGTACAAGATGATACCAGGTGAGCCTTGTTATGGGAAAAGGGTGCTTAATGCGTGTTATGTACCATCCACAGATTAGCCTGTGCAGTGCGCACTCAGAATTATCAGGGATAATGCTTTCCATTTTTGAGGAAATTTTCGCTTTAAAGAAATTGTTTCTATACAAAAATCTTGTCTTGGTGGAAAGTGTCATCTCAAGTTAGCGAATGGACTGCACAGGCTAATGTCGTCCTAAACATATTCATTAAGCCCAGTTGTCATGAATATGGCTCAAGTTTAGTCTGCCTCCAGTCTGTTGGTATTTGTAAATTCTGATTAGAACAAATATGGTATAAAAACCACTATGATTAAAAACTGGTAATTGAGACAATGGTGTACATATAAATGCAAATTTAACATACATACATGTATTGAGCAATTCTAATAGTAGCTCAAAATTTCCCAATTTAACATAGTTTGCCATTTGTAAAGAGTTGGCTTCTTATTTTTTCACAAAATTGAAAATTTCGAGCGGTATTTTGTTCACTAAATATCATATCAAGCACAGTTAATGTTTAAAATAACTTGGACAAAATATTGTTTTGTTATTGGTAACTGTGAAAATATAGATTTATAGGCGTCAACAAAGTACAGGCAAACTAGTATTGTAATATGATAGTTATTAAGGGCAAATGGCCTGTAACATAATTACTCCAAGGTGTATGTGAAAAAAAAGCCTTTTCTTTCCATCTTTATAAAGTACACCTAATAGGCACTTCCTTATATGCAAGTGGACGAATAAAATTAGCATTGAAACTAAACATTTCAACAAAAACGCATGTCAAAGAATATTTTTTTATTGGATTTGTGCAATTAAGTTCCATGAAGTTAAAAAGACCTATAATTCCCAAATTAAAAGATAGAATTTTCCTGATGTTTGATATTATTACGCTAATTTTCCTCATTGGTGTGGTACAGATACTTTTTTCACTTTGGCAAAAAAATTGCTGGTGTATTACTAATTTACTAGTTCAAAAGACTTCATATTGGTTTTCTCAATGTTACAGCATCTGCTAAGCACAGAAGACAAAGGAGTAGTGAAAGGCTCAGTCAAATCAAAGTCCAGCGATGTGAGGGTGACACAACCTTTACATGTCCTCGTATTGCAACATGAAGGACATTGTAGCTGAAACTAACAAGGGAGAGAACTGTAGATCTGCACCAGCAGTGAGTTGTTGCCCTTAAGTTGTTTAATGTTTTATTTATTTTTATTATGTCTTACAACTTACATGTTGATTGACTATTTTAACCATAAAAGATCTGTAAAGGCATGGTAAAATAATATGTTTGTGTGTTTTTTTGCAACGTTGGTGAGACATTAATATTATTATTAAATATTAATAGTGTTGCCTCTCATTTATTGAAACATATATTAACAATAAAACATATCTAATGGCATTTTAAAAGTAATGTGATTAAAAGAATAAGTACAATTAAAAAATATTAAATTTTTAACCAGATGGTTTTTCTTCTTTTTGTTATGCAGCAAAAAATTGGCTAATAGATAAATAAGCTGTGATGTGGAAAAATGGGGCCTAATGCATGTGCTTAAATTGTTGTCACATATTAGCCTGTGCAGTCCACACAGGCTAATCATGGACAACTCTTTCCTCTTAAAGGTATTTTTCATTGAACAAATAATCCTCTTTATGAAAATCCAGTCTAGTCAGAAAGTACCCTCCCTTATTAGCTTATGTGAATTTCACATGCTAATCTGGGACGACACTTTCTAACATTAGTGATCCGCATATTGGCTTATGAAAATACATCTCTGAAAATGGAGTAAAGATAATAGATATAAATGTACAGATAAGTATAGCATTAGCCAACACTGTTCTTGTTTTAATACAAAATGACTTATTTGTATTTATGTTCATGCTATTAAGGACAAGGAACCAATAAAATGCCAGATTAGAAATTCATGTTGTTGAAAACCTTCACAGCCAGTCAAGAGGCATAGTTTGTTATCCCCACGCTTTTTGAAAAAAAAGGTGGGGATATTGTGGTTATCTCCGCCGTCCGTCCGTCCGTCTGTCTGTCTGTCTGTCTGTCTGTCTGTCAAAAGTTATAGCGGTTGGGGTGGGGCCGCGTCAGAAATTATCACTCATTTTTTTAGGTTATTTTACATTTACTTCTTTATTTCTACACCGATTCACTTCAAATTGATACTGGACCTCCCTTATGACAATACGGTCAATCTCAACCATGCATGGCCCCATTCCCAACCCTGGGGCGCCCCGCCCACATAGGCCACACCCACTAAAAATTTCCATTTACTATATTTTTTTCATTTCTACACGGATTCACTTCAAATTGATACTGAACTTTTGTTATGACATTAGGGTCAATCACAACTATGCATGGCCCCAATCCCAACCCTGGGGCGCCCGCCCACATAGGCCACACCCACCAAAAAATTCCATTTACTATATTTTTTTCATTTCTACACGGATTCACTTCAAATTGATACTGAACTTCTCTTATGACATTAGGGTCAATCTCAACTTTGCATGGCCCCATAACCAACCCTGGGGCCCCGCCCACATAGACCACACCCACCCAAAATTGCCTTTACTATACTTTCTTCATTTCTACACCGATTCACTTCAAATTGATATTGAACTTCTCTTATGACAATACAGTCAATCTCAACTATGCATGGCCCCATTACCAACCCTGGGGCGCCCCGCCCACATAGACCACACCCACCCAAAATTGCCTTTTACTATAATTTCTTCATTTCTACACCGATTCACTTCAAATTGATACTGAACCTCTCTTATGACAATACGGTCAATCTCAACTATGCATGGCCCCATTACCAACCCTGGGGCCCCGCCCACATAGACCACACCCACCCAAAATTGCCTTTTACTATAACTTCTTCATTTCTACACCAATTCACTTCTAATTCATGATGAACTTCTCTTATGACAATACGGTCAATCTCAGCTATGCATGGCCCCATTACCAACCCTGGGGCACACCTAGGTCAAACATTCGGCGTGGGGATACGCGTCGGCCTTTGCCGCGCCATTTCTAGTTATAGATTGTAATATAATTTGTTACAAGTTCCTATCAACCACTGTGCTGTTGTTGTTTTCAGCAGAGCACCAGCATTGATATCGAGTTGGCCCAGCAACGGCACCAGTCCCGCCTGCAGGAGCCCCAGTCCAGAATGACCCTACCCCTCCCTTGACTTCTAACTCCTCCCCCTTGACCTCCTGCCTCAAAAAGTCAGCATCGTCGAACAACTCCTTTCTGCAGGAAATTCTGAGCATGATTCTGTTCTGAACAAACGCAATGCCCATGTCACGTTTTCCAAACATAAGCCTGGGTAGTTTTGTAAAGCTAGAGTTCCGCGTGGGCCTGAAAGGGACGAGTGTTACAGACACGAACAGTTATAGCAGTAGTTATGCTAACGCTAACAGTCAGTTGTTGCTGTTGGAAATCACAACAAATATCATGAAGAATAAAAAGTTCAATAACTTTCTCCAATCTTTATGGGACAAACAGAAATTGAACGGGAGAAAATCAAGGAACAAATAAAGCGTAAGCTTTCCTAGTGGGAAACATCTGCTGTTGATAGTTTGGACAACAGTAGGGTTACGGACTGCCCCAAATTGTCCTCACAGTGGCCAAAATATCATAATAGAACGGACTTTTGGCAATGTTACTGACAAAGAAAGGCAATAATGACTTGGTTGTGAATACCCAGAGTACGATACATCCATGCTGACAATGAAAGGCGGTAATGACTTGGTTGTGAACACCCAGAGTACGCTACATCCATGCTGACACAGAAAGGCAGTAATTACTTGGTTGTGCAAACCCAGAGCACGCTACATCCATGCTGACACAGGAAGGCAGTAATGACTATGCAGTGAACACCCAGAGCACAATACATCCATGCTGACACAGAAAGGAAGTAATGACTTGGTTGTGAACACCCAGAGCACGATACATCCCTGCTGACACAGAAAGGAAGTAATGACTATGCAGTGAACACCCAGAGCACAATACATCCATGCTGACACAGAAAGGCAGTAATGACCTGGTTGTGAACACCCAAAGCAGGATACATCCCTGCTGACACAGAAAGGCAGTAATGACTATGCTGTGAACACACACATCACAATACATCCATGCTGACACAGAAAGGCAGTAATGACTATGCTGTGAACACCCATAGCAAGATATATATATGCTGACACAGGAAGGCAGTAATGACTATGCTGTGAACACCCAGAGCACGATACATCCATGCTGACACAGAAAGGCAGTAATGACTTGGTCGTGAACACCCAGAGCACAATACATCCATGCTGACACAGAAAGGCAGTAATGACTTGGCTGTGAGAACAGAACATGATACACCCATGCTGACACAGAAAGGCAGTAATGACTTGGCTGTGAACACAGCACAATACATCCATGCTGAAACAGAATGGCAGTCATGACTATGCTGTGAACACACAGAGCACGATATATCCATGCTGACACAGAAAGCAGTAATGATTATGCTGTGAACACCCAGAGTAAGATATATCCATGCTGACACAGAAAGGCAGTAATGACTATGCTGTGAACTCTCAGCGCACAATACATCCATGCTGACACAGAAAGGCAGTAATGACTTGGTTGTGAACACCCAGAGCAAGATATATCTATGCTGACACAGAAAGGCAGTAATGACTTGGCTGTGAGCACAGAACACGATACAGCCATGCTGACAGAGAAAGGCAGTAATGACTTGGCTGTGAACACAGAACACGATACACCCATGCTGACACAGAAAGGCAGTAATGACTTTGCTGTGAACACAGAGCACAATACATCCATGCTGACACAGAAAGGCAGTAATGACTTTGCTGTGAACACAGAGCACAATACATCCATGCTGACACAGAAAGGCAGTAATGACTTTGCTGTGAACACAGAGCACAATACATCCATGCTGACACAGAAAGACAGTTATGACTTGGGTTGTGAACACAGAGCACAATACATCCTTGCTGACACAGAAAGGCAGTAATGACTTTACTGTGAACTCAGAGCACAATACATCCATGCTGACACAGAAAGGCAGTTATGACTTGGTTGTGAACACAGAGCACAATACATCCTTGTCGACACAGAAAGGCAGTAAAGACTTGGCTGTGAACTCAGAGCATGATACATCCATGCTGACACAGAAAGGCAGTAATGACTTGGCTGTGAACACAGAGCACAATACAGCCATGCTGACACAGAAAGGCAGTTATGACTTGGTTGTGAAAACAGAGCACAATACATCCTTGCTGACACAGAAAAACAGTAATGACTGCTGTGAACACAGAGCACAATACACCCATTCTGACACAGAAAGGCAGTAATGACTTGGCTGTGAACACAGAGCACAATACAGCCATGCTGACACAGAAAGGCAGTTATGACTTGGTTGTGAAAACAGAGCACAATACATCCTTGTTGACACAAAAAGGCAAGTAATGACTTTGCTGTGAACTCAGAGCATGATACATCCATGCTGACAGAGAAAGGCAGTAATGACTTGGATGTAAACACCTAGAGCACAATACATCCATGCTGACACAGAAAGGCAGTAAAGACTTGGTTGTAAACACGCAGAGCACAATACATCCATGCTGACACAGAAAGGCAGTAAAGACTTTGTTGTAAACACTAAGAGATCCATACATCCATGGGTAGTGCCACAGACGCAAATTACGCCCACTATTGTGAACAAGGTGCTTAAAGTGAACACGTCTGGTTTCTGTTATGAGCACTTAGCACTCCGAGCCCAAAAGGCCTCGCATTGAATTGTTGCAAGAGAAGGCTTTGAAAAATAACAGCAGTTTTGTTGTGTGGTCCAGTACGCCCTTCGACTCTCAACCTGAAGAAAGCAGAACTCAAACTCGGCTCTTACCAATATCAGCAAGGCCAGCATGTCATCTCAGCTTCTTGTGCTTCAGGTGAGACCTTACAGTGTTAATTATTTGTTGAAATTGGGGCCGAAATTCAGCCCAATTCTTATCTCATAAAGTCTCTATCCATGATTACTGGCTTAAGTTCTCAATTCATGGTTTCCCGGAAGAAAAAGAATGTTTTGATAGATTGCAACATTGAGTAAATCAGAACTCAATTTCAGCCTTTGGCAATATCACCGAGGCCAGCATATCAGCTCAGCTTCTTGAGCTTCAGGTGAGATCATACAGTGTTATTCATTTGTCGAAATGGGGGCCAAAATTAAGTCCCATTCCTAATCTTAAACAGTTTATTTTTTCCATAATTACTGGCTAAAGTTCTCAATTCAAGGACCCCAAACAATGTTTTAATAGGTTACAAATTGAGTTTGTTTCCTTATGCAGCTCTATAAGTTGAACCTTAGTGCAATTTATCTTGATAGCACTTATTATCAATTTTTAAATTATGTTTAGCAAAAACTACAACCATTTTCCCAATTTAATTCAAAACACTAGGATTTTTAGCTCCACTGGCAACAGGCCAGCGGGGCTTATGTCATGGTCCTGTGTTCGTCGTGCGTGCGTCCGTGCGTCCATCCGTGCATAAACTTTTTATTTAAGCATCTTCTTCTCCTAAACAACTGGTCCAATTCTGATGAAATTTCTCAGGAATGTTCCTGGGGTGAACCTCTTCCAAATTTGTTCAAAATATTGATCCTGGGGTTAAATTTGACCCTGCCCTGGGGGGTCAAAAATTGAAAAATTTGCTTATATAAGGCCTATTTTGTGAAAACTTTAGAAATCTTCCTGTCCATAACCATAGGGCCTAGGGCTCCTAAATTTTGTATGTAGTGACATCTTATAATCCTCTACCAAGTTTCGTCAAATTATGCCCCTGGGGTCAAATTTGACCCTGCCCCGGGGGGTCAAAAAATTGAAAATTTGCTTATATGAGGCCTGTTTTGTGCAAACTTTAAAATCTTCTTGTCCATAACCGTATGGCGTAGGGCTACCAAATTTGCTATGTAATGACATCTAATAGTCCTCTACCAAGTTTGTTCAAATTATGCCCCTGGGATCAAATTTGACTGTTCCCCAGGGGTCACAAAATTGAACATATGCTTATATTGGTCCCATTTTGTGCAAACTTTAAAAATCTTCTCGTCCACAACTATTGGGCCTATTTCTACCAAATTCGGTTTGTAGTGACATCTAATAGGTCTCTACTTAGTTTCTTCAAATTATGCCCCTGGGAACAAATTTGATCCTGCCCCGGGAGTCACAAAAATAAACATATGCTTTAATAAGGCCTATTTTGTGCAAACTTTAAAAATCTTCTTGTTCATAATTATAGAGCCTAGGGCTACTAAATTTGGTATGTAGTGATATCTAATAGTCCTCTACCACATTTGTTCATGACTCGCAGATGACCCCCCTATTGATTTTCAGGTCACTAGGTCAAAGGTCAAGGTCACAATGACCCGAAATAATAAAATGGTTTCCGGATGATAACTCAAGAACGCTTATGCCTAGGGTCATGAAACTTCATAGATACATTGATCATGACTCGCAGATGACCCCTATTGATTTTCAGGTCACTAGTACAATGGTCAAAGTCACGGTGACCCGAAATAGTAAAATTGTTTCCAGATGATAACTCAAGAACGCTTATGCCTAGGATCATGAAACTTCATAGGTACATTGATCATGACTCGCAGATGACCCCTATTGATTTTTAGGTCATTAGGTCAAAGGTCAAGGTCACATTGACAAATAACGTATTAACACAATGGCTGCCACTTCAACTGACAGCCCATATGGGGGGCAATGCATGTTTTACAAACAGCCCTTGTTATATTTTGAGATGATGCTTTACAAAGAAAGATGCTACTTTTGTATTTGTTATAAATGTGTGAAAGGCTCTTAAGAAGGAACCAGAGATTATTAACTCTTTGCCAAACACTAACATGATTTTACAGTTTTGTAGCTGACGACTTTATAAATAATTGTGATAAAAGGAGAAATTGCTGCAGATAAGCAATTTCTCCTTTTATCACAATTATTTCTACCCTACCTGATCATTTCCTTCAGATTCCATTACAATTTAATTGTCGTCTGCAACCTCTTTCAAATTGGGAAAGTCCAAAATGTGTCGTTTGGTAAGGGTTAAGGCATTTTGATTCATATGGGTCATGTGAATCTGTTTCAAATCAATGAATAATTTGATCTTCAGCATCTAAAAATATTTGAAGTAGAAAAAACGACAATATCTTTTGGAGAGATAAAATTAATGTACCTACGTTATAAGCAAAGGACCTGTGGCAACAATTCCCTGGCTTTTGTGTCTGTTTAGTTAACACGGTAGTAACTTTTTCCATATATAAAATGCTCACCCTTCCAACTTTAAGCGCTCAGTGGGACGAGGGATAGAAAGAGAAAGTCACATGCTTGAGTACATTTCAACCCATGCGCATTGCACGTTTTTTCGCATAAAAAACAGTGGAGCGATACATGGCCATCATGGCCCTCTTGTTACGTATTGTCCCAATCCAAAATGGTTTAAAAAAACTCAGAGCTAGCCCCTAGTTATAGCATATAAGGTTTTTTATCAGAATAACTGGCTTTATTATACCCCCACAAACAAAGTTTAGGGGGTATATAGGAGTGAACTTGTCTGTCGGTCAGTCAGTCTGTCGGTCTATTTGTCGGTCCGTATTAAGTGTCCGCTCTCTAATTCAAGTAGTTTTCATCCGATCTTCACCAAACTTGGTCAGAAGTTGTATCTACATGATGTCTAGGCCAAGTTCGAACATGGGCCTTGCCGGGTCAAAAACTAGGTCACAGGTCACTTAGTGAGTTTTAAACATTCAGCATGTTGTCCGCTCTCTAATTCAAGTAGTTTTCATCCGATCTTCACCAAACTTTGTCAGAAGTTGCATCTAAATGATCTTATGGCCAAGTTTGAACATGGGCCTTGCCAGGTCAAAAACTAGGCCACGGGGTCACTTAGTGCGTTTTTTTAACATTCAACATGGTGTCCTCTCTCTTACTCAAGTAGTTTTCATACGATCTTCACCAACTTGGTCAGAAGTTTATCTAGATGATCTGAAGGCCAAGTTCGAACATGGGCCATGCCAGATCAAAACCTAGGTCACAGGTCACTTAATACGTTTTACACATTGAGCATGGTGTCCGCTCTCTATTTCAAGTAGTTTAAATCCGATCTTCACCACACTTGGTCAGAAGTTGTAACTAGATGATGTGTAGGTCAAGTTCGAACATGGGCCATGCCGGGTAAAAAACTAAGTCACGGGGTCATTTAGTGTGGTTTTAAACCACTGTTGTCCGCTCTCTAATTCAAGTAGTTTTTATCACCAATCTTCACCAAACTTGGTCAGAAGTTGTATCTAGATGATGTCTAGGTAAAGTTTGAATATGGGACATGCCGGGTCACAAACTAGGTCGCGGGGTATCTTAGTGCGTTTTAAACCTCACCATGTTGTCCGCTCTCTAATTCAAGTAGTTTGTCATCCAATCCTCACCAATCTTGGTCACAAGTTTTATCTAAATGATCTCTAGGACAGTTTGAGCATGGGCCATTCCGGCCTAAAACTAGGTCACTGGGTCACTTGTTCAATTTTAACATTCAGCATGGTGTCCGCTCTCTAATTCAAGTAGTTTACATTCGATCTTTACCAAACTTGGTCAGAAGTTTTATGGAGATGATCTTAAGGCCAAGTTAGAACATGGCCTTTCTTGGTCAAAAACTAGGTCAAGGGGTTACTTAGTGCGTTTTAAAAATTGAGCATGGTGTCCGCTGTTTTTTGTGAAGATGACATGCAAAATGTTATTTGTCAATGCGGCATGTGGGGGTATTCGTCACGTCTGTGACAAAGCTCTAGTTTGCTTATTTCACTAGTAACTATTTTGAACTCGCATCTATTGTTTCTTATTAAATGCCATACAGTGTATTGGTCACACATTTAAAGTTGTTAAGTCTCAGGTATAAGTCATAAACTGTCACATTTAAAGGTGG